>NW_019731569.1:45487-130791 GCF_002891405.2 Cryptotermes secundus | reverse complement strand
GTCGACTCAACCTCTAACAGAAATGAGTACCAGGAATTAATTAAACAATTTTCTTGGGGAGTAAAGCGCGGCCAGTGCGGAAGGCTGACAACCTTACTGCCATCTTTGAGCCGATTGTCTATAGATAATGTGGGACCCTCAGTTTCTCACAACCCTATGGGCCTTCATGGCCTGTTACAGGGGTAGCTTTACTTTACTTTTTTTACTTTACAGGCCTTCCATGAAGCATCCATCACAAAAGCAAAACCAACTGCAGTCATTGCAAAAACATATAAAGGAAAGAACTTCCCCACAATTGAAGATCAAGAAAACTGGCATGGAAAGCCATTGGGTGATAAATCTGAAGAAGTGATTCAGGTAAGTTTGTCTTTCAGCGTTTCTTCTTTGGTATGTCCATGGTGACAACTGCAGACAAGTGCAGAGAGGAAGGAAAACGTGTGTGGTCTGACAGTAACTTAGCCGCTACTCGTAGCACCTATCACAGAATAGTTAGTTTGTCTTTGAGCCATGAGCAATCATGTGTTGGTTGACTTGTAAGTGTAACTGTTTGTGAGATTGTAGCAGTTATACTTGAATTGAAATTTAAACTTTTATGTCCTTTGGTAATATGCAGACACATTATACATATGAATAAAATCTATGAAGCCATTTAGGCACTAGTGAGATGCACATTCGTACATATGTGCAATATTTTGAAGTAGTCATTGCATGTTGACATACTGTAATATATATTACAGGGTTCAACAAATCCTGCATGCTGCCTAGTAACTTGGCTCAAGTGGTAATGCTTCTGACTTGTATTCAAGAGTTCTCAGTACAAATCATGGCAGGGTTGCCGACTGTTTGGATTGATGTTTTTGTGTGGTTTCCTCTGCTCATGTAGGTGAATGCCAGGATAGTACCTCAGATTAGGCTATGACTGCTTCCTTCCAAATGTTTCCAATTCATTGTTCACTAATCATCATACTGCCGATAGCACTGTTTAATAAACCACAGAAATCAATCCTGTATGCCAAATTGTGTCACGGTATCTGAAATTTTTGTTGTGATTTATAATTTAAAAAAACTAACCCTGTAGCAGACTGTGCCATAGTTCAAGTGGTTAGTTACTGGCTTCCCACCACGGTGGATCGGGTTTGATTCCAGGTCTGGTCAAGTGGGATTTGTGGTGGACAAAGTGGTCCTGGGGTGGGTTTTCTCCAAGTAGTTTGGTTTCCCCTGCCAATCTTTATTCCACCAAATTCTCCATAATCATAGTCACCCAGGGCAGGTACAATAGGCCAGTCGGTGGCCGACGTGCCAAGTGGACCCAGCTGGACTCCACCCCCCACAATGCAGTTTCCCTGTAGCAGGCCATGGAGGCCCATAGGGTTCTGATACATCGAGGCTTCCACATTTTCTGGATGGTCGGCTCACAGATACCAGTGAGTTTGTCAGCCTTACATTGTGGTCGCCCTTTACCCCCCAAAATATCAATTTTTGGTTATCATAAGGATGTTGGAGACCTGCTCTGGCCTCCTGCCATTCTGTTGTTCCTTCTACAGCATCACAAGGAACTTTGCTATAACTGGTGGCAAAGACATACCACTCTGTGACACATCTCCATCACTGAAGTATATATTTTTCATATGGTGTGGTGTGTTAGGAGACATTGAGCTGTACTTTAGTGTGCTGTCTCTTCAGAAAGATAGAATGATGGTTTACATAGCCAACCATCACCAACTGCATAACTGAAGGCTGAAAGAGGCTGGAAAATTGCCAGTCACAGGGCCACTGATGAAAGCAGTACAACTGAACAGACAGGAAAATAATCACAAACTGTTTGGTTAAAGTTGCATACAGCTAACTTCAACTTTTCCCCATTTTAATTTCCACCTCCATTCCTGTCAACTACAAAGCAGTGTTCACAAAAATTAAAAACAATATGCTTTGATGTGGGAAAATATAAAAACCTCATGTTCTTTGTTCTTATGTGCAGTCTTCTAGAAAGGGTGTCAAAAATTTTAAAATTTTTTAAGTTAACACTCAGCATGTAATAGTAACATGGAAGTAAATTCATAGGTAGTAGCATAAGCCTTCTTGCAGAGGATCTATATGGGAAAAGTATAAAGTTGAGAGCCTTCCATTAGAGGATAGAAAATGGTTAAATACATAGTGGCCTCTTTCTGATCCTGCACTGTCCACTGTTAACCATTAAGGAGATTGGCTGTGATTAATACATAACTTCCAGAGTAGAATAGTGTGTGTGAAATCGTGTTCTGCAGCCTTGTTTCCTCAATGAAGATCAGTATTTCAGAATTATTGTACCTTCATAAGAGATGTTAGTTGAAATACCACATATAGACTACAGTTTGATTTATGATAAGATCTGTCAGACCTTATATGTCAGGCTCATCGTTGGTGAAGATATATCATTCTCTGTTTCATTCTATACTATCATATGGAATTGTATTTTGGGGGCAGGCAACCAATACCAAGAAACTCTTTATGATACAAAAAAAAAGCAGTTCGTTTAATGAAAGGATATTGTAATAGACATTCATGTAGAAATCTTTTCAGGCAGCTTTTCACTATTAATCATGATGCACGTAATCTCCAGACCAGCAGAGTAGTAATTTATATCTCCGAACTTCCACCTTAACACTGTACCAAAAAGGTGTTTACTTTACAGGTATAAAGTTATTTAATAATCTGCCTCTTGAAATAAAGGGGATTGTTGGGATACACAAGCAATTTAAGATTTCTTTAAGAAGATACTTGATTACCCATTGTTTTTATGACTTGGAGGAGTATTCTAGTGTTAATGAACGATGTTGTAAACTAATGGTTTTATATGAATAGTATGTTAGTTACTCTATATTGAAATATATGAGTCTATCTGTATAATAGTTTTATTGTATTTATGATAATACTTATTGTCTTTTATATCATTTATTTTATTACTTCATAATTTTGACATGTTCTAATTATTTACTTGAGTGCAACTTATACTTGAACTGTACTTATGATTGTATTGTACTTTTATGTTGTTCTGCTTATCTTTACATATTTTAATTAATATTTGACATGTTCTATATCCTATGGTTTGTAACCAGTTTTATTGGATCATCTGGAACTCGAAATAAATTACAATTACAATTACAATTACAAACCGATATCTTCATGAATAGTTTCATATTATTACTTGACCTGAAATTAGAGCTGTTCTGTCTAAAGTAAGAGAGGTGGTAACTCTAGTCTGCATATATTGCCTCGTGCTTTGTGAACGTGTGGATTAACAGTCTCTTGATTGAAGTGCACTTAAAAAGGCATATATCACTTATTGTGATATTTGATGAACAAGAATGACCTTCTGTAACTGAACATCTGGAGTAGGAAGTGTGTAAGTGTAAGTGGAATAAGTGTAAGAAAACACTTTGTATCATTCTTTCGTCCTTACATGAAGCATAACTGGTTAAATGAACCTAGCACGTAGTTTCAGAACTGAGAAAGTTAATCTGTTATTATGGTAATTGTTCCAGCATCTGAAGTCCCTGATAAAAAATACAGGACCTTTGCAAGTGGCACCTCAGAAACCTTTGAAAGAGGATGCTCCTATTGTGGATATTGAGGGAGTGAAGTTGTCTTCCCCTCCCAGCTACAAGATTGGAGAAAATGTAGCCACAAGATTTGCTTATGGTACAGCTCTTGCTAAGATTGCATCCAACAACAGTCGTGTCATTGCCCTCGATGGTGACACCAAAAATTCAACTTATTCAGACAGGCTGAAAAAGGTTAGTTTTCTATGTTTTTCTCAGCGTTTCCTACCCCAGAGCCATCAGAATACTATTTGTATCATATATGTTTCATTAGTTCCCAAACAGTTTATGCCTGGTTCTTCTGAATGGCCTTTTTCGTGATTTTTCCTCGGAACAAAATTTTTGCACAAGGGAGTTTTTCTATGTGTCTTATGTTTTCTTTTGCCATTCATTCTACCTGTTCTTATCTTTCTGGTTTAGCATAATTAAAAAGCCAATATATGAATGGTTTTATAACCAGTTACCTAATGGTACTCTTGTTACATTTAATTTCAGGCCTTTCCCGAGCGTTACATTGAGTGCTTTATTGCTGAACAGAATCTTGTTGGAGTTGCTATTGGAGCCACATGCAGAAACAGAACCATTGCCTTTGTGTCAACATTTGCAACATTCTTCACTCGAGCCTTTGACCAGGTTAATTCTCATAATTTGAATTAGAAAATTTAAACGTGCAGGAATGTGTATGCGAGCGTGTTTTCCCCTCAAAACAGAATTAAGCATTTGGCATCAAGACATGAATATGAGTCTATATCTTGTATTAGTTTTTTAATTGTTAACCCATTAAATGTACATATGTTCTAATTTTATACTTACAGTTAAAATGGCAAAACTGACCGAAGATTTTGTCTTTTTTTCTTCTTTCTACCATTTTATGTGCAATTTAAGGATTTTAATGCCATCTGATTACAAATACCTCTTGTTTCCTGCAGTTTATTTTGAGTTGGTTTATAACTGCCAGTAATTGAAATGTAAACTGTATTTCGTAAATTCAGTGGGAAGCAAGTAAGTGTAAGTATATCTTGAGAGATCTGAATGCTGTTGCTCAGAGAATTGCACTCCAAGCCAGTATCACATGAGAATTTGCACATGAGTGTAAAGTAAAGCTGTCTGTTATAGATAGAACTCTTAAGCTGAAATGTGCAGAAGCCCCTGCTCACACTTAGATGGTTAAGATAGTCCTTTGTATCCCTCTTAGTTGTCGTTTTTGCACTACAGCCCCAGTGGGCCTAGGCCTACCTCCATGAACTCTGCCGTTCACTTCAGTTTTTCTAAATCTTACACATTCAGTAGCATTCCTTGGGCGGATGATCAGCTCATCACAAGGCCTCTACCTGTACACAAACAGAAAAACGCACACACAAACTAAACATCCATGCTCTGAGTGGGATTCGAACCCATGATCCCAGTTTCCAAGCGAGCAAAGACAGTACATGCCTTAGACTGATTGGCTACTGTGACCGGCTTCTTAGTTGTCTAATACAAGAAATATGGCTAGAAACAGCTTTCTATACATTTGGCAGGCCCTTTTTTGACAGTGTATGTAGCAAGGTGGTATCTGTACCATACAAGTTACAACATGCATAATAACTTGAAATGAATGTTGTAACTTACTTTCAGATCCGCATGGGAGCAATTTCGGAGACTAATGTAAACTTTGTTGGATCCCACTGTGGAGTCAGCATTGGAGAGGATGGACCTAGTCAAATGGGTCTGGAAGATATTGCCCTATTCCGTAGCATTCCAGGTATGTAGTTATTGTGGAATGGAACATTCCAGAAGGACTTCAGTAAATCATTGATGAGGGTACTTCACAAATAAAATGTGAACGTGAATATATGATGGATCAAACTACTATTTGAAATTGAGAACAAATTTTTTTTAATTTTAAAATATGTTACATTTGAACAACAAATCAACATTCTCATTTATAGTGAAACCCTACTGTCATATCTCTGTGCATAGTTACCGAAAGTTAGCATTGTTTTAGTTCTTCTGACTCGTAATATGACATGTTCCACTATGCTTGTGAGTAGCATGTGTGCTGTAGAGCATGAAGCCTATTCACTAAAGAGCAATGTCACTGAAATAGCATCAGAAATGTTAAAAAGATGTAAGCATGTTTACTCTCATTCTGTCTTTTTCAGGTTATCTTCAGTAATGCTATCTTCCAGTTTCCAAGAAAGAATTCTAATCACGCTTTCTTTTTCTTGATGTCAGACAGCTGGATCTTTTGATGTTTGTAACATCATTCCTTCCATTCTGAAATTGCATAACCAGGCCACAGCCTGTGTTATCTTCAGTTTCACTAAAAATTGAATGTTTGTTCTATTAATATTTTATCACTTTTTACAAACATATGAAGCACTCCAATAAAGTACTGCAACCACAAAGCAAACTGAATCGTAATTATAACACATGTCATGTAATCTTCACCAGTGTCACTAGTTGTGAACAAAAAGTACACTAAGCTATCTGACAGATTCATAAGCAGGAATTTCACTGTAGGTAGCAGTTTGGGCACATTTTGCAAGCATATGCTGTTACATACTGATTTTGTTGCATGTGTTTTATTGAATGTAACAGGGCTGCTCTGGCCGAAAAGATCTGATAGATTTGTAACAGAATTTGACAGAATTCACTTGTATTTCATGATGGATAATTGGGCTAAATTTGTATTTGATTGCATTATACATAGTCTCTTTGAAAGTCAGACAAGGTCACTTGGTTTGATCTGGATTGAAATCCTGATTGCAGGATCTACTGTGTTTTATCCCAGCGATGCAGTTAGCACAGAACGTGCTGTAGAGCTTGCAGCAAACACAAAAGGCATCTGCTTCATTCGTACTTCTAGACCCAATACACCTGTCCTTTATAAAAATGATGAAGTACTTCAGGTAATATGACTTTAAAATGTATAGCAAATTTGAATGTAGCCAGCATTTTATTAATAGTACTAGAATAACAGATTTAGCGGCAGTGATATCAGACATGTTTTAGGTCTGGTCCATCCTTTTTTGTTTTCTCATACATTAGTAACCACAGTTCAACTCCTGAAGGGGGAAAATGTTTCTCTTCTCCATAGCATCCATGCTGGCTTTGGGGCCCATCCAGCTTCATGTACAGTGGGCACAGGCTGTTCTCCAGGGGTGTGTAGCTGACCACTCACCTGTATCTAGTGCCAAGGTTAAGAATGATTAAACTACACCTCCACTCCCCTATACATCTTCATGGCATAGTGGTTAATTAAAGACAAGGATGACTTTAGTTTTACATCTTAACATTGCACAAGTGCCAGAATGGCTTTTTCAGCTTGAGATAAGATTGAGACAAGAATTTGGAAAAATTATCAGTATTTGAGACAAGAACAATAATCTGTCTAATAGACCAGATTTTCACTAACAGTTCATAACACAAGGTGTTTTCTTTTTTTTTCTTCCCCATCATGCTACCATATTTGCAGTAGCATAGTTGCTTGAGGCACTATACTGCAAGCTGGAAGGTCGCAGGTTCAAGTTCTGATGAAGTCACTGAATTTTTCAATTTACATAATCCTTTCAGCTGCACTATGACCATGGGGTCGACTCAGCCTCTAACAGAAATGAGTACCAGGAATATTCCTGGGGGGAAAGGCGGCTGGCGCATAAAGCTGACAACCTTGCAGCCATCTGTGAGCCGATTGTCTAGATGTTGGAGCCTTGAACTCACACATATGGGCCTTCATGGCCTGTTACAGGGACAAGTTTACCTTTTACTTTTTACAATATCAAAATGGAAGATGATTTGGAGTGTAAGATGACCTCACATTAGGGAACATGTCTCCACAGGAATAGTAATTTAATGAATTAATTTCATACCCTTACTACAGTTGTGGGAAAGTAAATAAATATTAGTAAATATATTATGCATTATATTTATTGCCTCCTCGTTGGTGTCTCCACCTTATCGTGGTGAGGGGGTTTGAGTATGCCAAAGACCCTGAGAGCTATACCAGCAGTAGCGTAGCTACTGGCAGGGCCTTCCTTGCTGGACGGGTCAAAGGGTATGCATCAGATGAAGAGAGACACCAAAAACTGATGCCTGAAGCAGCGACTTGAAGCACAGAGCAAATGATGCTCGAGATGGTTCAAGTTCGTATGGCAACACGTGTGACCAGAATGGTTTGAACGGCTGCTGTACTGCGATGTGGAAAGCAAATGGAAAAACTACCACATTATCACTTTTCCTGGATAGTCTCTTTCCAAAAACAGAAGATCGCCTTATGTGGAGGAACTGTTTTGGAAGAGACTGTGGACTACTGATGATGATGATGATGATGATGAACATTTTTATTCAGCTAATTCCCTTCTTGAAGAAACTAGCCCTCATTTACCTTCACCATTCCTGTCATCTGTCCAGTTCCATTGTCTTCACAATTTCCATCTTCTATCTCAGATTCAGTTCACATCCTCATGTTCACTGCCAACATTCCTAACACCTTCCTGATCATTCCGTGAGATACATGGCACTTTTTAAATCCTTTTCACTCCCACTTATGGAGAGATCATTGCCACAACTTTCATCCACTGGCACAACAGTTCAGCTACATTAGGTTTTTTTATTGTCCACCAGTGGCAGAACATGGTCTTCTACTAAGAGCCATTTGGAATGCAGTTGGTTCAAATGATCCTTAAAAGGCTTATTTGGTAGAACATACAGTAATGGAACCATTGCTTCAGGAATAACCACAATGTCAGTATTCATTGCATGAATCACAGATCTGACCCTCATTTTTAAATTACCTTTAAATACATCCAGCAGGAACATTGTTTGTTTTCTCATCAATACGCTGGGTCTCCTATTTCAGACAACTTTTATCTAGTCCATCAATTTGTTCAGTCATCCATCTCCTAGTTAAACATGAGGCTGTTAGCTCCGTAGGTACCCGCGCGTTACGCACAGTTTTTCAATTCAGTATCATGTTTCAGCATTGCAGTCACTTGCATGTATTCATTGTCTGATAATTTTAAGATAACAGATTTTGCACATACATCATTGGTGCAAATGGATGATATATCCAAATGCAATGGGATTTAATCAACATTGCCTCTACATGCACTCCTTGTAGTGCAACACTCCTAGTGTCACTGTAATGAAAACCTCTTCCACCTTCATTTGTACACACCACCCTGAGCTAGACTTAAAATTACAGAGTCTGGTTGAGTAATGTTGTTTCATGAAATCGACATTTCTTTTTGTCTCTGAATCTGTAAAAATGACAATATTCAAGTATTATTGACCAAGTACCTGTTTTTATTGTAATTACATTCAGATAAACTCGGGGAAAATATGTTATATTTTTGCTGCTTCGGGATTCTGCATGTTTAATTACCATGATCTTAAAGTACAAATTATAACTGCCAGTACCTGATATTTTTTGACAGTTTTCCTTTTCATATTGGTACTTCTGTTTTTTACATGCTCTGGCTTTCATTTTTGTTGCTGCTGCTTCTTCTGATGATGCTGAACCCTTGTATTAGTACAGAATGCTGTAATATAAATCAGTTAATTGTTGCTTTTGTTTTGTAAGGTTGATGGTGCTGTGGGCAATCTTGTGGCAGGTCGTGGCTTCTGAGCTTGAAGCATATTTTTGCCTCTCATATTACGTAGTATGTTTGTCTGATACAATGACAGTGTGAACTATTCTAGGAACGTACTAAAAGCTTAAAAGGATCAAAAGAATTTAGTGTATGTAGCATTCAAATTTATTCCAATGACCTTTAGTTTTTCAGCCCTTAAAGTGGAGAAGAACTCATTTTCCATTTGGACAGATATGATAACCAGTCAATTTTAACACTTTGCGGACCGGCAATTTAAATATTTAAATCACCCTGGGGACAGGCATTTTTATACCTACTACCCTAACTTGTGCACTGTTCACTTTAAAAATTAATATAAAATCTCCTAATTAATTTTATGAACTAAAATTTTTGGAGAACACTTACCAATGCTGCTAGAAGTGCTTGAGGGTGTGATAATTCTGGAAACACTCCCCTTTGTGAACTGCGCAAACATGGCATTGCCTAGAAGGATGCTTCCCTTTGGAATGTTCACTCTTCACAATTTTTAGAAGGGTATGTTTCCGCATATCACCCGAGAGTCGCCCAGGGGTGTCCGCATGAGGCCTGCGTGGGGTGGGAGTTGATGGGCTAGGTCGCACTAAGTCTGTCTGACTCTGGTTCTGCCGCCACCATCTGGTCTGTAGCCCAAGCCTTTGCCACATTCATCAGAAATGCTTTGTATTTCAATTTTGAATCAGGGTTTAGATTTTTGTAAACCAAAAATGAATTGAAAATGGTACAATTTATAAGCCACAAGGCAATTTTCACTTTTATTATGTGTGGCCACAATTCTTTGTTCCCTGTCACTTCCACTGTCTAAGTCACTAATCACTACTCTTCCACAAGGCACGTCAGATAGCTCATCGGAAAACAAGTCAGAGAGATCGCTTTGCCTTCAACTGCTTTTGTCCTTGAAACATATTCCCCTCTAACTTCCTGCTTGGTACATAAACAGCTGGAAAGGGCAAGTTTATTTATTTTGGAGTAGGGACCCTAGCCAGCCAGGTCAAGTTACTGAATACCTAGCATAAATTCCGAAGATTTATTATGCAGTATCCATTGCAGTTGCGTGGCACCAGAGCAAGGTATAGTGTGTTACAACCTAACGTGTCCTAAAAGCATGATATCATGCCACCGGTCCGCCACGTTTAAAAGCGAAAAGCATGATATCATGCGTCCAGTCCGCAAAGTGCTAACATGCCCCCCCCCCACGCAAAGAAATACAAGAATGGAGAATTGATGCACAAATCAAGAACGATAATTTTTTCTCAACTCAGTCTCAAAAAGTAAGACTTACACATGCCTAATGGGTATGTTGATTGATCGTTGATAACAACACATGATTCCATGGATAATCGTGGCACTTTATGTGCCTCTAAACTCATCCACAACATGACACTGAAATATAAATATCTCATACTTAAAGTTCATGTTTTGTCAGAGTAAAGGACAGTGTTTTGCACCAAGCAGATCAAGGTAATGGCATTCTTAACCTCAAGAGTGTATTAAGTACATGCACGAATGA
Organism: Cryptotermes secundus; assembly: GCF_002891405.2. Lineage (NCBI taxonomy): Eukaryota > Metazoa > Arthropoda > Insecta > Blattodea > Kalotermitidae > Cryptotermes > Cryptotermes secundus. Next base: position 120,091 of record NW_019731569.1, on the reverse strand, counting down.
CATCAGTGGAGCTAATTTTTGTCATGTGAGTATCTCAATTGTATTACCGTTTATTCCAGATTGGGAAGGCAAAAATTCTTAAGAAGAGTGGTAGCGACAAAGTACTGATCATTGGTGCAGGTGTAACATTGCATGAAGCCATAACTGCAGCGAATGAACTTGCCAAGGTTTCTATCGATGTCCGTGTGTTGGATCCATTCACTGTGAAACCTCTTGATTCTGAAACGATCATTGTTAATGCCAAGGAATGTGGTGGAAGAATCCTCACTGTTGAGGACCACTATCCACAAGGTATGCATAATGATTCTCAAAGCCTAACACTTTTAATAATTTCATTCAAGTGAAATGTTTCTCACATTAGTATTAATCTGTTTATACAATTCTACTCCTGTGTTCACAGACTTACTCTTATAGTTTTGGATTCTGAATGTCAAATATTTCTTTATATATGTATTTTGCACTCCATATATAAAATGTACTTAACTTTCAAGACATGTTTGCCTGTTGGGAAAATTATATGAAATACAATTTATTGTGGTACATGGTGAGAATACTTTTTCCCCTCTTTAAAAGTAAAAATACTTGGAGTAGATGCTATAGATTTGAACTTGAGAGGTGCTCAGTTTGAATCTTCGCTGGGACAGCAGCTGTCCTGGCATGCTTCTTGTGGTTTTCTAGCCCCTCCAGGCAAATGCTAGGATTGTACTTCTTTTATGCCATGATCCCTTCCTTCCAGATACTTTCCAATTTACCATTCATCTCTCATCGTATATAGTCTTGATACTGGAAAGCATCGTTGAAAACTCAAGGGGGAAGATGGAGGATGAGGATGATGACAATGATTATGATCTTATTAAAATTTGTAGGAAATAGCTACCAATCAATCCTACACCAAAGCAAAAGTTTCTAAAATATTAAAGTATACAGAAGTTCACAAGCTGTAATTTGTGAGTGAGTACTGTGATATATGAGATTTCATGCCTTACCTAATAGTAGTGGTTCAGCACTGATAAATGTATGACTCAGTTAATACATGAATAGCGTGGATAATGTAATAAAATAATTCCTTGCATAATTACATTTGTTTGTTTCATTCAGGTGGCTTGGGTGAAGCAGTACTTAGTGCAGTGGCTGAAGAAAAGAACATTATCGTGAAGAAACTGGCTGTAAGTGAAGTGCCCAGATCAGGTCCTCCGGCAGTCCTCTTGGAGAAATATGGAATTAGCTCCAAAAATATTGTGAATGCTGTGCAACAGTTAATTATATAATTCTTTTGCCATTTCTATCATGGTATAAGCTAAATATGCAACCGTTCAACTCAGAAAAGAATATGCAATACAGTCGCAGTGTGACAACACGTGTCTTGAAAAGGTGTCTTTTGTAGGCATATCGTTCCTTTATAACTGATTTCATTATGCATGCATTATTAAGCATCAGTATGAACTGCACTAGTAGTAATGTGCAGTACATTATAAGTATATGCAACACTCTCAACATGATATTAATGTAATATTTCTGTGGGGTTGCTTTAATGGATTGTCATAGCCATTGGGTCCCCAAGGGAAACATTAATGCAGTTTGCACTGGATTTATTTCTGTTCAAGAAGTATAAGTATAATTAACCTTTAATGTACGGACTTTTAAATTGCTGGTAGCCCTCTGCGGCCGGTATTTAATTAACCCTAATTAATTAACATTGGAAATGTCGAGAAAAAATCCATATTTTCCGTTCCATGCAACATAGAAATACAAACTAAAAACAACCCAAAAGACAATAAAATTTTCTACATATACACAAAAGAGCAATTTTTATAAACGAAAATTTAACTGATTATTTTGTCATGAATTGCAAAATATAATCTTTATTATATATGTTACGAAATTCCAAAGGACTTAACCATTGTTTTTTCTTCAACCTTAAATCATGGTGATATTGTCAATATAATCACACTATATACAATAATATTTTGTTCAGACTGTAAACGAGTTTGAACTGTGTCACTTCACAGTTTACGATACACCCTGACGTGCAGTCCACCTCACACAAAGCGACATCGCACTTTTTACAAGCAAAATCGAATAAATTATGTTGATTGATAAAGTGACACTTTCACCTGTTAGTAATATTCGCAAAATAGTGATGCAAAGTAATTGTAATACTAGTTGAAAAGGGTACCAGTGTGACACTGATACTGAAAGTCACAGTGGCGAAAATAGCTTTTACTCGCAAAGTAATACTGGCTCAGTAGGTTTATACCTCTTTCAAGACACAAAATAAAAATGATATACAAAGAAATATATTACAGTCTGACACTGACTTCCTGACTGATAATTCGCCACTGAAAACCAGTCCTTGAAGGCTCCGGAAGCACTCATATGCAAGCACCGATGAATATTTCCTCATCAGTTCTCAAAACAAAGCTGGGCTATATTTGGCTGACCAGGTCATAAACAGTCATATCTAAACGTAAATAGTATCGAAACCAGTACCCTGATGAATGATTTCTTTGTTCAGAGCTAAGGAATGAACCATTGACATGACCTTACGATAATTTGTTTTGGTTTCAAACCCAAGGTCAAACTGTCAGCACTCCCAAAGAGAGCACATGTCGTGCCGCATATATATAACATTTGGGCAACTCGGGTCGCTGCTTGCTGCATATGTATATATAAAACATTCGGCCGTTAAAGGTTAAGCTTAATACACTTGGTCATCGACTTACAAGCTATGTGACTTACGACCACAAAAAAATGAAAAATAAAAGATGATTAAAATGTAAAAGTTTTTAAAAATACATTATAAATATGATAAAAGATTAGAAATGTTAAAAATACTGTTAATAAATATATTGCCGACATGGCCAGATCGACTTATGACCTGTCAGTCAGAATGGAAGTCGGTCGTAAGTCAACGACCAAGTGTATAATTTTCTTTGTCTAACTGGCAACATTGTAGTAACTACAGTAGAACCCTCTTGCAAAATTTTCCAAGAAACGAAGGTATAAAAACTTACATGAAAAAAAACATTTTTATATGGTAGGTTTCAACATTGCAGATCCTGCCAGATTCATTTTAGTTCCAGTAAGCAATTGACTTAGAGTGTTTTTTTTTTTTGATCCACCAAAATGTTCAGCATAGATAATGGTACGTTTAGTGGTTGAACTTTCACATCGTATTTAGGTAGCTGCCCACTTTTCTGATTGTATCTCCCCCCCCCCAATTGGTAGTTTGTTTTATTAGTGCCTCAGCATTTCTCATGTTGCGCACTGCTTATAGTAAATAATAAATAAAGCTACTGATTAGCTTGATTTGCTGATAAATTTCAGAATATTGGGTAGCCACTTCATCAGCATGCCTATAGACATTTGACACCAGTGAGTTAAGAAAGTGCAAAATGACAGAAATAGAATACTAAAGAATAAAGGAGATGAATGACTGCTTAGCGTCGTGCTTTTAAGCAGTGCAGAAGCATGAGAGATGAGCCATGATACAGATGGTTCTGTTCAGTTTCAGTTGTAGGTGCTAGCCAAGAGCTGCCATGGGTGAAGTTTGCAGTGAACAAATATCTGGGAGGAAAAGTAACTTCTGATAAAGATTAAATGTGCAAAATATTAGTTTAAGTACATTAAAATGGGGTTTTCTCATGCAGGGGATATTTTTAAGTGGGAAACATTAAACACGTTAATATTACATTAGTGTTATGGGGAAATTTTTGGAACCAGGGATCTGTATTTCTTTGATTTGAAAATGTCTTAAACAGGAACCTCTGAACACTTTTATCTTGCAGCATGTGTGCAGCTGGGTTATTTTTTGACAGTACACTAATGGTTCGCAGTATTTACAGTAAACATACGAGTCACAGACAGTCTAGGTGCATCTGTGGAATTGCAAAAGATAGCAACAGAAAAAAAGAACTGCTGAAAGCACATTCTGAAAAATAAATATTTTTTTGTCATTGCATGTTGGTATTTAACCACGGTTGGATATGGCATTCTGGACAAAACCATGGTAAATGACCGGTCTCAGATAGGGGAATGAAAGAGTTAAGCAGACTCCACTGTATGTACTCTGTTTGAGGCTTCAAAATTCCTATGCAGGTAACAAACAGTACATGATTGCTTTGTGACTGACTTTTTGTTATTGGAGACTATTTATGTATCCCAGATATGTTAATTTGTCATCACAAAAATGAGACAGTGCATCAGCGATTGCACAGAAGCCTGTCTCACACAACTATCATCATGTAGGTATGTGTTGCTCTGTGATGTTCTAGCCTATGAAGAGTATTTTCAGGACTTGCTATCACAATAGTGTGCGAGTTTTATTAAAATTCTGCTTTCTGCATGTTTAATTTTAAAATGATAAATGGAAATCTGGTTAAGCTTCCAATTACAAGAATTCTGTTAGTACAAATTTTTGTATTTGTGACCATATATCCACTCCATATTTTAAGGATCTGTCTTTGATACATTCATATATGCACATATGTCTTCTGTGATGGATATCTTGTATTGCTGAAATTTCTTTTATGTTGCGGTATCACTAGTAAAAGTAATACAGGTGTAAGAATTGTGCTTTACACTGAAATTGTTTGTATTTGTTTAAAATTGAAGGTGGTGTTGGATGTTCCTTGCATCATCCATGAAGCAGTGACATCTTACGACACAGTACTCACAGAAGGAATTTTTGACAATCTGTATTTTTGTAAATCCTATTACTTTTATGTATATGTTTACTGTTACTGTTATTCTACTGAAATTGTTACAGATTGTTAGTTCAGACTTGTACTGTGTCCATATTAGTAGTCGTCTCTGATAACATTTTTGGGGTGGTGAAGGGTATGCCTACAACTGGCTGAATTTGGAAAATTGATACTTGCAGTGAACCATAAGCCTGCTTGATTTTCCTCATAGTTATTGGATGTATTCTTGTTATAATGAACACAGCATGAGAGACTGAACTTTAGAAAACTGTGAAATGAGTGGTGACACTTGTGTGTCACCACTTCGGGCTCAAAGGTAGGTGCTCCTTGTTGATTTTCATTGTTGCATAGTTGCAAATCAACGTTGGAACATTCCATCATAGTTACATAATTCAGGATCATGATGGGTGGTAATTGACATTTTGTAGTGTACTTAAGTGGGCTGTAGGTTATCCTTGTACAGGACCTGTAAATGAAATAACTGCAATCCTATGGAAAGTTCTGATACATATAATATGTGTTCACTAAATTGAATTTTTTCCCCTCAGTATTTTATGCACCTTCTAGATGAGAATTGCAATAGAAGGTGACAGGGTAAGGCATATATTTGTAACATGGTTAAGAATTTCTGTAGTTCTGTGTAAGTTGCTTACATATAATAGAAAATATGCATTCCATTTACAGATTACAGAATTATTTTGATTAAATGATTTATAGAATAATTGACTTTATGTTTATTTGAATGCCAGAATCATTTTAAAATAATTTTCTTTGTTCTTATCACATTTAACAACATTATATCGACTTTTGTATTTGTGCAGCATAAAGTGACAAATGATAGGATAACCATCCTTTCATTGTGAATTATTTTGGTTGTGGAAGTAGTTATAGCCTTTTGTAAGATGATTCCCAAAGCATGCAGGAGATATCACACATTTGTCAGAAATTGGGCTTGTGGCTGAGCTCTCGTGAGATTTGAATGAGGCATCACCCTGATACAAGTAATGTGCCAAGAGCATTTCTTTAGAACCTGCTGTAACACATTATTTCACATTGAAGGTCTCTAGCCTTAATCATGGCAGCCCCTTCATTGTGAAGAATATTGATGAAGCATCACATTCCTTTCTCCTTTTGTTAATAGCTCTGGGGCATCAGAAGTAAAAGAAAACATATATTTGACCACTTTTTCTGCAATGAATAAAATTACCATTGATGTACCTATTTTTTTAATTGTTTTCCAAAAATATTTGAATAAATTTTCATCACCATATGAATCATGCATATTTTTCAGTCAGCAGAGTTCACAGCTGACCCATGTGACATCACTTTGTTTCAAGAACCATACCTTCCACTTTTCTTGTTATTCCAAGATGCAGTTATGTTTGTAATATTTATTTATTTCATCTCTATAGATCATTGTTACATGATATAGGACAAGTCAGTTACTGTACACTGGCTGATTACAATAAATGAATAAAGTTACAGTACTTAAAATTGTTTACAATAGATTACAATAATTAAAATTTCACATAGTGTAAGGTGGAATCCATATTAGGTCCCCCCGGCACGTCGGCTTCCATATGTCCTCTTGTATCTGTACTGGTGATAATGCTTATGGAGAATTTGATCAAATGAGGATTGGCAGGGGAAACCGAAGTACTCGGGGGGGAAAACCTGCCCCAGCGCCACTTTGTCCATCACAAATCCCACTTGACTAGACCGCAGCGGTGGGAAGCCAGCGACTTAACTGCTTAAGCTATGGCGTGGCCTTTCAGATAATATTGGTGAATTTGGTGGTAGCACTGGTATATTTCACTGTAGACTCTACACTGCAACATCTCACTACATCTGTTCTCCCTTCCTGGTGCAGCTTCTTGGCATCTGCAATCTCTCCATGGTAGCCCATTCAGGTACATCTCCGACTGTATTATCTTGGTTGCTGCAAGAAAGAAAGGTAAACTGCGCAGTAGGGATTCCCAAAACCGATTATTCATGAATTATGTGATTATAATTGATTAGTGTTTGTCTCACACAAGAGAAACTCATCCACTTTGTAAAAACAATGATCGAGTAGGTAAGTTTTCAATGCGTTTTTGAACTTTTATAGTATTGGTGTTTCTTTAATATATCGTGGCAGATTTAGCTAAGTCCTATATTGTTAAAGTTCTTGCATAGACTTGTATTACATGGGACGATGTGCAAGTCATCTTTCTTCCTTGTGTGTAATCCTGAGTTGGTTGTGAAATCATTCGAATTGGATTTTATGTATATTAGAGTTTTGTATATGTACAAAGATGGTAGAGGTAATATATGTAATGATTTGAAAATTTGTTTACAAATGCAGTAACATGAGTACAGTGTGCAAAGTTAGTGAGTAAATGTGCAGATGAAATGGAACAGAGCAACAACATTCTAAATCAGTAAAATATCCATGAAATGTGGATATACCAGATGCCATCCATAAAGAAATGTGTCAATGTGATCAGAGGATCAGAAACTGAAAATTTCTGGAGTTTAGTTAATTACATATATGAAGTACAAAGTGGAAAATATAATGTTTGGTTGTAGTGTTTTGTACAAAAACTGTCCAGGTGAAGATATTTTCAGTATATTATATTTAAGCATCCTGTTGCACTCCATACGATAAATGATATAATGATATAAATTCTGTCCTAAGTGCAAACAATATATTATGTGTCCTTGATCTTGTTCCTCTACACTACATATTTCGGCCTCAGACGGCCATCATCAGGTGTATAACACTCACGTCGCTGTCACACTGCACTCAGCCCAAAATGTAACATTTAAAACACTTTCTTTGGTATTATCAACATCTACTTCGTTGATATCTGTCTGGTTTGTAGATTATTTTACACACATTAATTTTGACGTACCTGTAGTAGCACTATAAAATCTTTAGTTCTAATTTTAAAATCCTTTAAAATTTTTTCTCTAAATTTAAAATAAATTTTATTATGTTCGCCATATTATTGTGTTCAGCAATGAACTTATGAACACACACACACATATATATATATCATTATATTTGTTCAGTAAATTTATTATTTTGGAAACATGAGCATGTTTCAGATCATGAGGTTTGTAAGACAAAGACAAAAACAACTCCATACAGTGTGATTATTTAAGTTTTACCAGTTGAAAACTCAGCATGCTTACATGTTTCGATCCTTATGGATCATATTCAGAGGGAACATCAATACTTATTCGGAAACCACTATCACAATAGGTGTTCTGAGTGCTAAATTACATACACACACAATGCCTGAAATACACAATATACACAATATTCACCTTTTCACAATCACAGCAGCCTTCCTGGTATTAAAACTTTGTTGTTTAAGTCAAAATTTTATAAACCATGCAAGTTCGTGTCACTTCTATCGTCTTTCTTGGAGAGGGCTGAACTTGTGCCGCCTGTCTGTCTTGTGAAGGAGATTCGTAGTATCGTCCGTGTTTCTTCGTGGCTTGCTGGACGGAGTTATTTTTGGCTTTGTAATTGTTAGTGTGACGGATCANATTATACTTGGAGAAGAGTACAAGTTATGAAGCTCCTCATTATGCAGTTTTCTCCAACCTCCTGTCACTTCATCTCTCTTTGGTCCAAATATTCTCCTCAACACCCTGTTCTCAAGCACCCTCAGTCTCACCCTTGGCTTTATCATTCTAATTATACTTGGAGAAGAGTACAAGTTATGAAGCTCTTCATTATGCAGTTTTCTCCAACCTCCTGTCACTTCATCTCTCTTTGGTCCAAATATTCTCCTCAACACCCTGTTCTCAAGCACCCTCATTCTGTGTTCCTCCCTTAATGTCAGAGACCAAGTTTCACACCCATAAAGAACCACAGGCAAAATTATAGTTTTCTAGGACCAGAATGAAACAAAAGTTTGTAACAGTTCTGCTTTTCATATATTATTAAATGCAATTTTAATCTTGTTAACGAGAGAGAGTATCAGATTCTCAAGTTTCATTATAGTACTGAAATTAATAACAAATGGAAACCTGAGTATTATTACTTCATGTACATGATACATAACACATTAATGTAACTGAAAAACTATGTTCTGTGCAGCTTTCAGGTATAAGTTGTAAGCAAAGTTATGAAGTTGAATACAAGTATCTCTGATGGAAACAGAATTTTCTTTCAAGTTTACCCACCATCAACTTTCCTAAACACAAGTATTCTATATATGTTACAGTTCAAATATCCATTGAATTTCAATAAGGGGGTGTTGAATTGATGTAAATGAATTGTTCTTATTTTACAGGCACTGGTGAGAAACTTTCTCCCGATAAATAATGTTGCAACCTGATATCTTGTACTGCAGAGTTTCTTACTCCATTGTGCGTTTTCTGTTTTTGAACTGAGTTTAACATCATTTAACTCATTCCCTCCACATGGTTTTGAGCGAAGTGATTTAAACTCAGTTTGAAAACAGAAAACACACAACGGAGTAAGAACCTCTGCAGTACAAGATATCAGGTTGCAACATTATTTATCTGGAGAAAGTTTCCCACCAGTGCCTGTAAAATACGAGCATTTCATTTACATCGATTATTAATTCTAGCAATACGTGTGAACCAATGATTTTTCGGAAGGGAGCAGTAAAAAGTTCTGGTGGTATAATAGCATACTTTCTTACCGACAGGGCAGGTGGTATGATAGAATACCTTCTTACCGACCGAGCCCTCGGCACTGGCGATAGGAATTTTTTTATTTCAAAAGATCTGCCTCCGGGCACCGTGGCAGCAGTGATGCTTCATGACGTCACGGCGGTTATGTAGCCCGCCAATAGAATTGAGTTGCATCCCCCTGCCCCTGACTTGAGTTGCCCCTGACGCCCCTGACGGTGAGCACGGTGAGGGTCTGTGTTTTGAACAACGGCAAAGAAGAGGATGTTACTGGTGTTATTTGAGTGCTCTGAAGCAAAAGAGTGAATATTTGTTTCTTTGAACATGGAAGCATTGATACCTGTAATAAATAAATTACAAGATGTATTCAATACTGTTGGGGCTGATGCAGTTCAGTTACCTCAAATTATTGTTGTTGGAACTCAGGTATTATAAGATAAAATATATTCGTGAAAGTGCTTTAAGTGGTGTTTGTGTTAATGTGAAATAATTCCATGGCGGGCCACGTTTTGGTTTTGGTCTGTAAATGTAAGGTTAGGTTTGGAGCTGCAGAATTATCAGTTTTAAAGTGCAATGAAACCTATGAAGTTGGCCAACTCCTTAAGTACCCGTGTACCACAATTGGCCTCTTTTATGGGTAACCGGCGAAATCGTGTTAATTTGTGTGTACCGAAACCACTTTAACCTAGCCTCCTGCTTATCTAGTATCTTTGTCCACCCTCTTGAATTTCATTGTAAAGGTAAGTTTTCTCTGAGCTTAATTAAGCACCATGCCATAAAGTCATATTGGGGGGGTGCAAGTATAGCTCCACTGTTGTTGACCTCTGCACTAGATTGAGGTGAGTGTTCACCTTAAAGCCGCCGGCGCTTCACCCCTTGGGGAAGGATTTTCATGTTATAGTTCTGTAACTGTTTAATTTGCATTGGCCAAACTGAAAAGTGACATTTTTGTATAAATGTTTCCAATGCTCTACTTCTTTCACGTGACCTGTAAACACCCTTGCTGATTTTTCTTTGTAATAGATCCTTAGTCAATGAACCACTGAATGGCGTTTTCTTTTGTTATTCAAATTACTGTAGCCATTTGGGTACTTTAGATTCAGTAATATGATATTAGGTACGTGATGTGTCGAGTAGCCACAGGTCCAGAAACAAAATAAAGTACATAAAAAACCTTAAAAAGAGGCAGAAGTAACATGTAACAACATTTAAGTATGTAGTTAACTGTAGACACAAAAATACCAAATATTAACACTATCCTGTCGACCTGCTTAGCTGGTTGTGTTGGAGTGAAATCATAGGTGGGCAACATAGACAGGTTTCGTAACAGCGTGTTTTGTTTGTTTTGTTCATACCTGCTGTGAAATTCCAAAACCTCTGATATTGTATTAGGATATTGTAAGTGTTTAAAATTAGTGGGTGTGCATGGATGTGCTCATAAGGTTAACAAAGCTAGTAAGATAGGAATTTTTCTAAATCAACTTGCATTTTTGGTTTATGTATTGTATCTAATTTGAGTATTTATCTGGTTTTGATAGTATGTTATTTTAATTGTAGGTTTAACCATGTCAAGAGTAATTATTTATTGTTGACAAATTCGGACAAAAGGATTTCAAGAATGATGTATTTAGTGATGTGACTTGTTCAGGTGTTACTGTTGTAGCAATTAATGAATGCTAAATAAATGAATGAATGAATTATTGCTATGTTTCTACAAACAGCAGTGTATACAGAAACTTGTCTGCTGTCTATTCTTGAGCAATAAGTAGCTTGTTAATGTCAAATAATCTATCCTGGAACAGACAGGAGTGATGTTTGTGTGTTCCAAATAGCCAAACTGTTTTATTTTTAGTTATAAAAAATTGAATTAGGTGCTGCTAGCCTTCCAATACAATAAGTTTCAACACTTATCAAGTAAAACAGAAGTGATCCTTTAGCATAAAAGCATAAATAGGTAACTCCTGCAAGTTATTATGAATTATGATCAGTGTAATTATCCATCAAAAATTCCTGATGTAATACTTGCATTGGTACAGGACATAATGCATGGTTTAGCTGCATTGTTGATGTGGTCCAAATAATGGTTATGTGTTGGGAAAGTTTACCACCTCTGTGGTCTAGGAACTCTGGTTCCTGACTGCAGATCCAGAGGTCCTGGGCTTGATTCCCAACGCTACCAGATTTTGTGAGAAGTGCATCTGGAATGGGGTCCATTTAGCCTCTTGAGAATAATTGAGGAGATATTTCTAGGAAATAGCAACTCCGGCCTAGAAAACTGAGATTAACAGCCATGGGGATTCATTGTGCTGACCATGGGACACCTATCCACTCGAGTTGGCAGTAACTTCACCGACAAAGGCCACGCCATAGCTCAGGCAGTTAGTCACTGGCTTCCCACCACAGCGGCCCAGGTCTGGTCAAGTAGGATTTGTGGTGGACAAAGCTGTGCTGGGGCAGGTTTTCTACAAGTACTTCGGTTTCCTCTGCCAATCTTCATTCCACCAAATTCTCCATTATCATAATCACCTTTGGCAGGTACAATAGGCCAATCAGTGGCCGCCATGCCGAGTGGACCCAACTGGACTCCACCCCCCACTATGTGAATTTAATTTTTTTTTAAACTTCACCAACAAGCAGCGGTCACTCAGTCAGTATAGTTCTCTACAGGCCAAAGAGTTTGTTTTTGTTTTTCTTTTTTTTGGGGGGGGGGAAGTGATTTGGAGTTAATTAGAAATGGGAGAGGTATGTGGTGATAAAATGAGGTGACCATGCAGAAAAAGGCATTGATTAGTGGTTTTTTATTTGCACTCACAGTAAGTGCTGTACTTAAGAGTTTCTCTGTTCAGATCTACTTCCACTTATTGTAATGGAGTGTCATACAAGTTCTCACATGGGAGAGATGAATATCTACTTAAGTGCCTACAATTTAAAAATATAAGATCATAAGAATGTAGTACTTCTCTTATTTCTTCTGTGACATATGATAAGGGCTCCAAGTATTGCCCATTTGCATAATATTTTCTATATGGATAGTGGTTTGTTTCGTTGTTTTAAGTAGTAATAATTTTGATTGCTTTTATTGAAACTATTCATTTAACTTTGTTCATGAGCAACTTGAAGTGAAATTGTGCCTTACATTGTGTTCTTTTTTGTGACAGTATGCATATAGTCATATGCTTAAATAGTTTGGTATCAGATGTTGGTGCTGGATTATGCACCAAAAATACTTTTCTATAACCAGTGCCCTTCTTGCAGATCCTAATAGAATTGTTTCAGTCATGGAAAGCTTCAATAGAAATTGTTCCAGTAAGAAACCAGACTGAAGCATGTGGCAAGCAGAGCTTGGCTTATTCTTTGACCCTGAAGATGGAGGTGACATATTGCTCTGAAACATTGGTTGACTTTCACGAGACTAAGTGGCATTATAAGGCCACGCCATAGCTCAAGTGGTTAGTTGCCAGCTTCCCACCGCAGCAGCCCGGGTTTGATCCCGGGTCTGGTCAAGTGGGATTTGTGGTGGACAAAGTGGCACTGGGCAGGTTTTTTCCAAGTACTTCGGTTTCCCCTACCAATCTTCATTCCACCAATTGCTCCACAATCACCCTCACCTATCATCTGGGGCTAGTACGAGGGGGTACCCAAAAGAAACTGAACTTATTTTTTTTAAACTTATTTATTCAAATTTTAAGCACAAACCTTCAGTCCCCTTCAAAGTACTCTCCACTTACACTAATACACTTGTCTACTCTTTTATTCCATTTTTCAAAACATTGTCTAAATTCATCTTTTGAGATGCTTGACAGCGCCTCAGTCGTTTTTTCCTTTCATGTCTCTTTTCATTCAAGGAAACAAAAAAAAGTCGCACGGGGCAAGGTTGGGTGAGTATGGAGGGTGAGGAACAGGGGTCATACCATTTTAGGTAAGAATTGTCGTACAGACAGGGCTGTTTGAGCAGGGGCATTGTCATGATGGAAAAACCAGTCACCTGACTGCCACAAATCTGGCCGCTGAGCTCTAAGTCACTCCCGACAGCTCCACAATTTCTTCAATGGTCCGTCGTCGATCTTCCTTGATGATTTCACGAATTTTTTCAACATTTTCATGTGTTCGGGCCGTGGAAGGACGACCAGAACGAGGTTTGTCATCAATTGACATTTTACCATTTTTTGAAGCGGGAAAACCACTCAAACACTTGTTTTCCCCATAGCATCATCCTTGTATGCCGTTTTTAACATTTCAAGAGTTTCTATTCCACTTTTCCCGAGCAAAAAGCAGAATTTCACCGCCGCACGCTGTTCACGAAAATCAGCCATCGCAAAAACGACGATCACACAAAACAGTTGTCACTATAAACTCTGCCAAAACTAGTCCTTACCTTCTGAAGCAACAGTAGTCGGCTTATCGACTCAGGAATGTTAGCTCTATGTGCTGACAGCGGCAAAACGCGGTACTACAAAAGCTCTGCCCACAAAAAAATTAGTTCAGTTTCTTTTGGGTACTCCGTCGTACAATAGGCCAGAAGTGGTTGCAGTACAAGGGGCTTAGTCCCACCCCTCTAGCAATAAAAAAAAAGTGGCATTATATCCCAGAAGTTAGAATTCTTTATTTAAAAAAAGTTTGAATGTGCATATTAAGAGGCTGTGTCATGTAGCCATGGTGAATCCAGCAGTGTCAACCCCTTAGCAGTTTTACAGTTATTCTTTAGTTTGCATGCTAAGCAGGTCAGTATCCAGGATGGTACTTACATAATACAATTAGCTCTTTACGTTTGCTCTATTGGAAGGATACAGCACAATTTCTTGCCATTGAAGGTTTATGAAGGACAAATTCATTTGTATACATGTCTTCACAATAAAATTTGTGATTCAGTTTTTATTGTTTAAGAAACAATAAATTGGCAAGTACTCGTATAATTACATGCTTGTGTGTCAGTACATATAAATCCTGGTCCTTGAATTCTTTCTGTGTTTTAGTTTAGTAGGTAAAGCATTTCTGTATGTTATTTTCTGTATTGTATATGTACATTACAGAGTTCAGGGAAGAGCTCCGTCATTGAAAGTTTAGTGGGTCGCTCCTTTTTACCCAGAGGCACAGGCATTGTAACTCGACGTCCTTTGATTCTGCAGTTGGTATACTGTCCTAAGGAAGACAGGGAGCACAGAACAGCTGAAGAAGGTAAGGAATTTTATGTTCCTCTTGGACAGATATAGGTTACAGCATATATCACATGTATATTATTGGTTTTATAATGGTTGAGAAAATTTTGCATGTTGCTGCTCTCTGCAAAATCAGACAGTGTGATGAATTCTAGCACCTGCATAGGACTCAACATTAATCTCCATCATGTAACAAGAAGATGAATTTGAATGACATGGCATTTTAGGACATGGTATACTTGGCCTCGGGTAAAGGTTTCATGTCTGTAGTGCCCCCTGTGATGTCACATCTTGAGGATGTCTTCTGTTGGATGGAAGAGCAATAGGTATTCTGGAAAAGGCTGCTCAGGAAACCAGCAGGATACTACAGGCTACCTCAAAGCCCAAGGAAAGTCTGAGTGGTGTAGAATGATGGTCATTTCAGGCTCTAAATGTCAGTGCTAGCTTCACCCCCCTTCCACCTGACAAGGACAATATGACAGCATAGAAGATACAGAGGACTGCTGCTATTCTAAAGAACCTAGCCTGCAGGAAGTTTAAGAGTGACCCTACTGAGGCTGCAGAGTGCAGAATCTTTCATCTCCTCAAGAAATCCTCACTTTGTTAGATCAACCAACAACTTTGGCCACATGGATTGAAGCTTCCTAGGCTTCACAGGCTCTGCAAAATCTACAAGTAAGGGGGTCCCCTAAGACCTGTTGTGAGCACCAATGGGACTTGCATCTAATGCCTGCAGGTTGGCTCACTTCTTGTTTGGGTGGCAACTCTCTGAATCATGTAATGAACTGTGTAGATGTTGTCTACATAGACGGCTGCCTTCAGGCCAGATCTCATGTTATCACAGTCAATTCTGATGTCTCACCTATCGCCAGGCAGTTTGGCAGAGAGGCTTTGAACCTCTTTAGTATACATTCTGAGAGGAATATTACGAGACTCTTGCACCATGTTATGACTTCCTCCTTTTACAGCCTTGGCAGCCAGTTCTTTGAAGTGACCAATGGCATGGCTGTGAGTTCCCCATTATTCTTGATGATTGTTTTCTTCATGGAAGATTTTGAGGGGGTGACACTTGACAGGGCAATGTATAAGCCCCTGTGCTCTGTTTGTATGTGAATGTTACCTTTGTTATCTAGCCCCAAGGACCAGAGGAGCTGAAGGATTTCTTTGAGCAGTTCACTAGAGAAATGGAAAAAAGCAGCCACCTTTCCTTTCCGGATATGGATATTTATAGGAGACGTGATGTCTGCCTGGGTCATAAGTCACACCACCCTCTATGTTAACTGTGACCTCTGCCTCCTTTCATCCAACAATCAAGCCTTGCTTTGTGCCTTCGTGCACAGAGCAAGAGCTCTATGTGATCAAGATAGCCTACATGATGACCGGAGTTTCTGCAAGTCACTTTCAGGTAGAATGACTATAGCGACCAGCAGATTTGGAAGGCCCCCAAGTTGCATCAGTTGTGCTTTGAATGAAAGGAATGACTATTTACACACTGTGTATTCTGAACAATGTGAAAGTATACCCTTGGTGCATGATATCTACTATATGTCATAATGTCGTCATACTAGGATTTTTTTCATGTACTCAGCTTTGAGGTAACTGTCGTTTGTTTTTAGTTTAAAGTTTTGTAATTTTGCATTTGATCTTATGGGAGATAACAGGGTTGAAGTGATCTATGGAGGAATTCAGCTTTCAGTTTTCTCTTAAGAATTGATGAACGGAAAAGTATGCTATGAATCCTGATCATGTTAAATCTTACGGAAGCTCTTGACAAACGTCTTGGCTATGCTCATAAAATGATGCATTTTTTTTTCTGTTTTGGATTTGTGATTCTCACAGTAGTGATTATGAAGAGTGCATTCTTCTGGGCTGTGATGCTGTTTACTTTGGAGATAACCCAATGTTTCAGACAAACATATCGCCTTCATCTTCAAGGTTGAAGAGTAAACGAAATAAGAAACCATTAAAAACAGTTGGTTCTTCTTCTGCTGAGTTCTTGCTTTGCTTACTCTTGAACCCTGAGGGTAAAGGCGAAATGTTGGACTTTCTCCGAACTACACAGTGTTACAGTCCGAAAGACTGTACTCTATTTTAATTTGTGATTATTTTATGGTGATATAATTATCTCAGATGATACAGTGTTCAGTGATAGAGACTTAAGTATTTGGAAGGAAGCATTTGTGCCCTAATGGAACTACTAGACTGACATTTGCCTGGTGGTTCTTAAAAAACCACCAAGAACCTCAGTCAGTGTAGCTGGTGTCCCAGCCGAGATTCATGGCAGAGATCTCCCCAGTACAAGTCTGGAGTGTTACTGCTGCACTGTCCTGCTCAGCATCTGTCCATAATGAAAGTAAGTACAGTAAGAACTTCCAAAATGTTAATTATTCTGTTTAATTACAGGTACATTGGACATAGAAGAATGGGGAAAATTTTTACATGTCAAGGGTAAAATCTTCACAGACTTCAATGAAATAAGATCAGAGATTGATAGAGAAACTGAAAGGATGGCAGGACACAACAAAGGAATTTGCCCAGAACCAATTAATCTTAAGATTTTTTCAACACGAGTTGTAAACCTTACTTTGGTTGACTTGCCAGGAATCACTAAGGTATACAAAAACATATTTTATACTTTGATTTTTTAATTTAATTTGCATTAATAAATTTTGCATGTGTAAGTGAAAAATGAGTGTTGTTCTCTTCACATGGATATTTTCATTGTGTCTTTTCACTTTGTGTTTCTATTTTATGTTCATAGTTTCTTGTATATACTTCAAGCCTTTATGAAGATGACTAGCTTGTCTATGTGTATCACCTTAAAATTGTATTGAAAAACAGTTTCATTTCACAATGAAATCATAACCTATAGTCACTTCATGCACAGTGCAGTAGTTGATACTGTGTCATTTTGCAATGGACGTGTTTTTACACAAACTGGCACAGTTAATTCAATATATACTGGATATGGTTAAACATTATAAGGAGTTACACAAGTGTTACATTAATTAAACTCAACATATTGGCTTAAGTAATAACAATTCTGGTCTGTATTATGGAGGTGCCCAGTTTCAGTCACAACCAAGCACCACCTCTACTGATTGAGGTTTCTAGTGGCAGTGCTCATTCGCTTGAGGAAATTGCTGGGATAGTATTTCAGATAAATCTGTTACATCCTTCTCAATGTATTATTCACAAAACATCCTGCAGTTTGATGCCACATAGGCTGAACCACTGACACCATTAAATAAACCACAAATGAACAAGATAAACAAGACAGTAAATAAATACATTTTTTGTATCTAAATCACCTCGTGGTATGCATTGGCTCTTGCCATGGTCTATTTAAGACACTTTTAGATGAAACTAAGGTCTGAAATTTAGTTTACATGTAAGTGCCATGGATAAGTAGATAGGAAGATTGAAGATTTAGGAAAATTAAAGATTCTGATGGTATCAAATCACAAAGCAGTTCTTTGGATGTTCTGTATATCACATATTTTAAACAGTAAGTTGTAGAGAGAAATGGGCAAGGGAAGAAGTGATTGTTTGATTAGCCTGTTCCAGAAAATGTAAGTTATAAATTGTTGAATTCACAGTGTAACTGCTGAATTGTAGGTCAGATATTATTATTATTGTTGTTGTTGTTATTTGGCATGATTGGGTTGAAATTATCTCTCTAATTAAAGTAATTCTTATCTGCCTTGTTGTTTGATACCATAATTTGGCAAAAGATTGAAATTATAGAAATATGACGTTGGCCCAAGAGGGCTAATCTGTAGTGAGTCCATATTAAAATCTTATGTAAAACGGGTGTGAAATGAACATTGATAGAGAGTTGATTTTCACTTTGTTGAATAGTGGCTTAGGCAATATTCCATCTAAGGTTGAGGGAGCCCTCTTCGAATAAGCTAATTGCTAATGAGAGGTTGTATCAGCATCATATGCCATCAGTTTGAATTCTTGGAAAATAAATGGAATATGGATATTAGTGTCTCAAAGAGGACTTGCATTTTGGAATTCTCAGGAAACAGATATCTTCCTTGGCGATATTAATTATACACGATTTTCCATCTTCTTTTTACTACAACTTACGCGAAGTTATTTAAAGTATCTTGTGACACAGAAATTAAAGTTTCATTATCAATTCATGTCGTAAGTATTATTCCGATAGAATATAAAATATTTTCAGGTACAAGAAATTAATAAATTTTCTCTTTTGAAGTGCATCATTGTGGCTTCTATTGTGATTACTGCGTTTGCATTCTTCCATGTATGGAGACCTGTGACAGGGATCTCTTCTCTAGGAACCCTGAACTATTCATTGAAGTATTGTCATTATCATCACAGAGTTGTTTGCATCATTCATCATGGTTAGAAGCAGTTGAATTGTCACAGAAATCAAGTTGTTTTCTTTTTGTATAGGTACCTGTGGGTGATCAACCAGAAGACATTGAGTCTCAGATTCGAGAGCTCGTTTTGAAGTACAGTTGCAATCCCAACTCAATCATCCTGGCAGTGGTGACTGCTAACACAGACATGGCTACAAGTGAGAGCCTGAAATTGGCCAAAGAATGTGATCCAGATGGCAGAAGGACATTAGCTGTAGTTACGAAACTAGACCTGATGGATGCAGGTTTGTAGGATCTCCATAATATTTTCTTACTTAACTGCAATTTTCTGAATATAGTACAGTTTACTTGCTTACTTAGTTACTCCTGGAGCTGAGCCCTTCTTAAGGAGCTGCCAATTCTGCAGTTACTCAAGAATTTCCCAGCATTTTGTGGAACCCGAAGGTTCATTTCCATGTTCACAAGAGCCCTCCCTGGTCCTTATCCTGAGCCAGGTCAATCGAATCAGTACCATCCCATCCTGTCTCTCTAAGATCAATTTTAATATTTTCCACCCACCTCTGCCTTGGTCTTGCCGGTGGTCTCTTTCCTTCTGGCTTTCCCACCAATACCCTATATGCAGGGAGGCACGAGGTAGCGTAGTGGTTAAGGCACTATGCTACAAGTCGGAAGGTCGCGGGTTCAAATACCAATGAGGTCACTGGATTTTTTTCAATTGACCTAATCCTTCCGGCCGCACTGTGGCCCTGGGGTTCACTCAGCCTCTAACAGAAATGAGTACCCGGAATTAAATAAATAATTTTCTTGGGGAGTAAAGCATGGCCGGCGCATAAGGCTGACAACCTTGCCGCCATCTTTGAGCCGACTGTCTAGATCAGTGTTCCACAACATTTTTCTACTCGCGGCACACCATGAAGTATCCATGACTCAGCATGGCACAATTAATATAAATATGTAACGTGATCAACTTGTTACTATAATATTATTATTTTATTATCATTAAACAGAAACCGACTTGTGCTTTTATTAACAATTAATGAACTTTAATTCACGGTAGAGTGTAGAAAATACACTTCTATTACTATTAAAGTAAATACAGTAATTCTACTTATCAATGTGATGCTTGTGCCTGTGTAGCTGCACACAGGCGACTGATCCATGGTGGAATCGTTGACAACGCAAGTCTCATTTCTTCATCGATGGATTTGAGCTGCTCCCTCTATGATGTCTTAATTTCATTTAACGTCGAGAAATCCAGTTCACACAAATATGTAGTTGAAAATGGCAATAACACATTAACTGCCATCTCGGAGATAGCCAGGTATTCACCCCTTATTGCCAACCAAAACGTATCCAAAGGCACTTCGAGAAGTTTTAGTTCCAATGTTCTGTCTGCTTTTAAATCTGCGAGTTCCTGTTGTACGTATATTAATCGGAAGATGTTCTGAATACAAAACGAATGGATCACGAAGCCAGTCTATATCTTGTACATTCTCTCCAAAATACTTATTGAATTTCTGCTGCAGCATTTCTAAATGTTGTTTAATTGTGGGCATCGCCACTTTATTGCCATCAGCAAGTGACCTACAGTCGGGAACATCTCAAATGACCCGTCTGTAATTCTATGTATCCACAAATTCAGCTTATTTACAAATCCTTGTACCTTGTCCATATTAGTTAGTTTATGTTCGTTCCTACCTTGCATCTTTCTGTTGAGCTCATTCAAGTGTATGAAAATATCGGAAAGATAAGCCAACTTACATACCCATTCATCATCTGCAAATAAATCTGCGTACTCATGCCCCTCAACAGTCAAAAATGCACGTACCTTCTCATTAAGTTCAAATATTCGCGTTAACACTTTTCCTCGTGATAACCAAAATAGCGTTATAAAAGACAGGGAAACCCTTGCTAGTGCCTACAGTTTTAGGGAAAAGCATGTACACAGAACATGCGGCAAGTTGATCAAAGAAGCCGCGTAGATGCGAGAAAAATAAAAATAAATCAATAATGAAAACTATGATATAACAACAACTGTGAGTAAATAATTTTCATTTAATTTCTTAGAATACAACATTACTGTACATAAAAATTCATGGCATGTACTAAAGAATAAACAAGCATCATCTTATTTAATCAGTGCATTGGCTGAAAATAAAATACAATCATATGAAACATGGTAACTAGGATAAAATAAAATGAATAAATTCGACAATTAGTTTCTTACAATAGGTAAAAGTTTGCGTCACACCTTTCACCTTGTGACAACACATCAGTGTGCCGTGGCACACCGGTTGCGGAACACTGGTCTAGATAATGTGGGACCCTCAACGTCTCACAACCCTATGGGCCTTCATGGCCTGTTACAGGGATAGCTTTACTTTTTTTTTTTTTTTTACCCTATATGCAGTCCTCGTTTCCCCCATTCATGCTACATGCCCTGCCCATCTCATCCTCCTTGACTTGGTCATTCTAATTATACTTGGAGAAGAATTTGATTTGTTTCATTCTGGTTCGTCACACTAACAATTACAAAGACAAAACAACTCCGTCCAGTTTGACTATTTAAGTTTTCACTACTTGAAAACTTAGCACCCTTACATGTTTCAGTCCTTACTGACCATCTTCAGAGGGAATATCGATACTTATTTGGAAACTAATATCACAGTGGGTGTTCTGAGTGTTAAAATACATACATACACTGCCTGCAATGCACAGTATACACAAAATCCGACTTTTCCACAATCACAGCAGCTTTCCTGGTATATTAAAGTTTTTAAAGTTTTTAAAACTTTGTTGTTTAAGTTAAAATTTATAAACCAAGTAGGTTTTAAAAACTTTAATATACCAGGAAAGCTGCTGTGATTGTGGAAGAGTTGGATTTTGTGTATACTATGCATTGCAGGCATTGTGTGTGTATGTATTTTAGCACTCAGAACACCCACTGTGATATTAGTTTCCAAATAAGTATTGATGTTCCCTCTGAAGATGGTCCGTAAGGACCGAAACATGTAAGGGTGCTAAGTTTTCAAGTTGTAAAAACTTAGTCATACTGGACGGAGTTGTTTTGTCTTTGTACCTGGAGAAGAGTACAAGTTATGAAGCTCCTCTGTAACTGCACCATGGAGGAACCTCAGCAATGTTGTTGATTTACATTCTTAATCATAATGTACTACAAGTAAACGAACTGTATTACTATTAACAAAAGATGATACACAATTGACATCTGGTCTTTTTGAGGGACAAGCGAGCTGCAGGTCACTTGAAACCCAGAACGGAGCAGGAAGTATCCCGCTGCGTTTTCTGGGAATTTCAATGCTTAACTTCGGCGGTACGAGTCTTTGAAAATTTGACACATGAGAGATACGAGCCGCAATAATTTTTGAAGGGGCATACTGAGCGATCGTCAGAGCTGTCAGAAGGACCGTCTTGTACTTAGGCACAAATTAACATGGATCTCGTTAGGGATTGGCTGAATATAAATGAGAGAAACACCAAAAGTTTAGGTTCAGGCAATCAGAAAAATTTCAGAGGAGAGGAAACCGGGTGTTCCCGGAACCATCAAGACTTCTGCCTCTCTGGAGGATTCAGTCATCTTAGTGAGTAATAGAGCAGTCAGTCATCTAAAGGGAGTCTTACCGCCCTTTTCTTGCTCCTCCTTCCTCCTCCTTCTTCTTCACACGCTGGGTCGCCTCTAGTAGGTTCTTCTTTCTTGTTGCTAAATTTATCTCAGGGTTATTTTTAAAGGAGGGGGTTTTGTTGATTTGGTAGAGCTGAGGACCTCTTATCTCAGAGCCTTGAACGGGCCACAACTCAGAAAGGGAATAAATTAAACACAAATCACAAGCACATCTCAAGTTTGGACGAATTATATTGAACACTTGTTTAACCACTTTTGATACAGTTTCAATGTCAGTAACCTTTATGTCTAACTGCTTCGGAGCCTGGTGTGTAACTTTTTGCGGCTAATTCTACGACCCCGGTTTCCGAATTTACGTCTGTTTCTTTCAACCTCCGGTTTCCGAATTTACGTCTGTTTCTAACGACCCCCAGTTTCCGAATTTATGTCTGTTTCTTTCAACCCCCGGTTTCCGAATGATGCTAAAACATGACGCTTCCTCAAACCTTCAATTCCTGCTTTCACCAGCGTCACTGCCCTGTCACACCCTTAAATATTAGTGATTGGCTAATTTTGAAAAATAGGAGTATCTTAATTAGATATTCCTCCACTCCGCTTAAAGCTTACAAGCGTTTAAGGATTTTTGACTCCACCGTATTTCTGTCAGAAAGTGACAAATGCTTAAGCGTCGCTTGGGCCCTAAAAACTTCACTCTTTTTAAGTTATGGCATCTACAAACTGCCAAGTATTGAATTTACAAAAGATTTCTTTGCCCTATTCTTTAACGCAGCTTTCCACTAATAAACCTTTGACGGGTGTCTTCCTGTTTCTTGTAAGCTTGAGAAGACGCTTACTCTTACATACAAGAATTGACCTATGTCTCACTACCCTTGTTAACTGCATTTCATTTTGAACAATTAAGCTTTCAAATTAGTAAAGTTGATTACATTAAATAAGTTGCGTAGCAGTGGAACGGTTACAGGAGTAACAGGAGTCAGTCGTCTTAGTGAGTAACGGGTCAGTCATATTCATGTGTAACAGGAGTAACCTCCCGGACGTTAAATCGGTGTTGGCCAAGTTCAGTACACAAATTCAAAAGTGCTACAGCCTTGTAATATGTAATTCTAGTTCACATCTACAGTAAAGGGCAACAGTGTTGGTGAAGTGTGTGTTTTAAGTGTTCTCTCTCTCCTTGTGTGAGCAAGGCCCAGAAGTCGCCCTGAGACAGAATCTTGTCCTACTGTCTGAGCAGCCGAAACCCCAAACGCCCGCCTATCCACGTCCCACCTTTGTTTTCCCCGTTCCAAATTCATGGATTTCACCCAAGCCCACTGGCGCCCATACACATTCAAATTCAGAGTAATCCTACACCCTACCCTGAACCAGATGACAACAAGGAAGTGGTGAATGAAAGTGGAGACCAACGTAAGGGCACTAAGAGGACAGTTATAAGTGGCGACCAACTTGTGGGGCTTGAAGTCTCACAGAGTGTGTCAGTTATAAGTGGTTCCAAACAAACGGGCCACACAGAACACAAAGTGGTGAGTTATAAGTGGCGCCAAATGTGTAGGCGAACATGACGGCGAGTTATAAGTGGCGACTAACTTGTGGGGCTTGAAGTCTCACTGAGTGGGTCAGTTATACCTCATTATGCAGTTTTCTCCAAATAGTACATTTTACAGTTCTGAAAAACTCAACTGTCTTTTCCATTGATACATTAACTGTGAATAAAAATGACACTGTACTTATTAATTCCCATTTTTATATACATATTTCGTACGCTTTCATTGCCAGATATATGTATGTGATGCCATTATATTTGATATAGAGATAAGTCACAGTTGTAAGACCTGAAGCTTTCACAGTGGGTGAAGTTGATAAAATCTTCTCGTGCTATTATCTGTGTTGATGGTTAAATATTACTAGTCAATGTTAATATGATGTGTAATATCTCTACATGAAACACTAGTATGTTTTGCACATGTGTTTTGGTGTAGTGCAGGGTTGTAAAGTACCATATTTACGCATGTATAGGCCGCACATTTTTTGCCAAAAATTCAAGAGGAAAACTGGGGTGTGGCTTATATTCGAAATATTCGAAATCACACTTTATTTTAAAAAAATTATATTCATAATTAGTAATACAGGGTGTTCTACTCCTGAAATAATATTCCAAGAAAATTATTTTTTCTATAATTTCTGTCTGAAAATTGTGCTGCGGCCTATACGCGCACGCGGCCTATACATGCGTAAATACGGTATTAAATACTATGTCACAAGGCTTTGACAGCGGTGTAACAGCACAGCACACAGCAGTGAACAAACGGATATTTTCTCTTAGCCGCTAATATACCATTTCACATCTCATGTGCAGGGATTCTTTGCCAGTATCTGTTGGGTAATGACAGATAGAATTAAAACATTTCCATAATTTGTAAAATAAACTAATGTCCAAATATGCAAGCTCACTTATATTTAGGATCATGTTTGCTGTCCTTTTTTTTACAACTCCTTATTGACTTCTTAGTAACTGATTTTATTAATAATTAACAATGTTATCACTATACATTTGCTGTCACTGATTGTGTTTGTACAACATGTTTCAGTCATTATTGATCGTCTTCAGATATGTTTATTGAGTGTTAAGCTGGTATACTGTGCATCTTCATAGAAACTGTCAAAAAGTTTAATATTCTTAAATCTACAGTCAACAGGTTTTGCATTAAACTTAAATTGAAAATACCATATGGATGTTTGTTTTTGTGTTGTTCCTGTTCCCGGTTTCAGTGCGGACTCCAGCATATTATGAACTTTCTGAAAACATGAGAGGTTGGCAGTTAGTTTTTGAAGATTATGGTGGTTGTTTGTGTTAACAGTGTGTATGTCTGAATCGATTTGAAAATGTTCGCTCTTATTTACATTGAAACACATTATTAAATATATGTATTCACATAGGTAAGATGTCTAACCTGTTAATGGAGCCATATATTCCCTTTTCTTGTCCGTTCTGCAGGTACTGATGCTATAGACATTTTGTGTGGGCGTGTGATCCCTGTAAAACTTGGAATAATTGGAATTGTGAATCGATCACAGCAGGACATAATGAATAATAAGGTATGATGTGATACAGTATTATTACTAGTGTATTACATATTTTACATTAATAATTATGTTTTAAATTATATATGATTTTGTCTTTAGAGCATTAAAGATGCCTTAAAAGATGAAGCAGCTTTTCTGCAGAGAAGATACCCAACCTTGGCAAACAGGAATGGCACACCCTACCTTGCTAAAACTCTGAATAGGCTTCTTATGCACCACATCCGGGATTGTTTACCAGATTTGAAGGTAAGCTTCATAGCCTCATATGACGATTCTTGTCATGAATAAAATGACCATAAATCAAACTTCAGTTTACAGAAAAAGTGAAATGTAGTTGAACTATTACAATGGTTAAATAACAGCAAGATTTGTGAAAGAGCAAAAATAATTTTTATGGTCATGAAAAGTATCTGAATTAGATATACCCCAACTTTAATACATTTTTGTAGCATGTATTTTACTCGGTCAGTTTGTTCATCTTCATGATACTTACCATATGAAGAATATCTTGAAACATCGCATGTGTTCAAAGCATTTAAGAAGAACTAGGCTTAACACCTACATGGAAGCCTCACCAGCCCCAAAGCTCTTGTCGGTAACAAAGGTCACGACACGGTTGTCACTATTAACATTGCTATGAATAGAATGGCTGGGAATATAGGAAAATATACTGGAGCAGAACTTGTAACTGCTTGAGGGAGATGTGGAAGGGGTCATCCATGGGATTTCTTTTCATGAACTTATTACAGTAACGAAGGTCTGAATAGAATATCTGGCATGCTTTTGTCTTGTGATGTTGACTAAATCTTGCTGCATGCAATGGTTCCATTATTAATTCCAGTTTTTAAGTGTTGTGCAAGTGTGAAAGTAAGCTTTATTCATTCTTGTCCGACACACTAGTTAAATATTGTAGAATGATTAATGAAATCTCCCTCTAATACCTCAGCAAACAGCAGAAGAAAAAGCAGCTCATCAACACAGTTTCTTAACCAGTTATATAAAAAGGAGAAAGCAACACAGCCCAGACCTCTAAGGACAAAATATCACCCCAAATCTCCCATTAATAGAAGAGGCATGAAGACATGAACCTTAGTGGTTTAAGATTTTAAATATTAAGAATTTTAATAACTTTTAACCCAACTATATATTACTTAGTCGATCACGGTAGCCGAGCAGTCTAAGACATGCACTGTCTTCGCTAGCATGGAAACTGGGATCGTGGGTTCGAATCCCACTCAGGGCATGGATGTTTGTGTGCATTTTTCTGTGTTTGTGTGCAGGTAGAGGCCTTGTGACGAGCTGATCACCCGCCCAAGGAGTCCTACCATATGTCTAAGATGTAGAAAAACCGAAGTGAACAGAGAAGTTCATGGAGGTAGGCCTAGGCCCACTGGGGCTGTAGTGCTAATGAAAAAAAATATATATATATATTACTTAAATATTCATATAACACTTTAACTCAATTTGATGTACTATGATCTTTGTAATAATAGTTACCTCAGCAAGGTTTTGTGCCTTCTGAAGATGGTCATAATTTGACTGAAACATGTAAGGGCATTTAATATAAATATATAATGGAGTCGCACTGGCTGGAGTTGTCATTAATCATTCTGTACAATGTGAAAGTAAATTTAGCATGCCCATTGGTTTTAGTAAAGCATCGAGTTCAGACGTGCATATGCAGATCTATCACTACATCAGAAATAGAAATCCAATCTCTAAATAATAGTTATGGTGTTGAGTCTGACATGCAACATATAGTCTTTGAGTTTATTGCACAGTCACTCACCAACTACTGCAATAAAATAGCAAGCAAAATGTACTTTTACTTGTTCAAACTTGCATGCATATGCAGTCTACAAGAAGATAGCTAGGCAACGACTGAAAGAAGCAGCTACATAACAGCCTTTGCTAAATAATGGCTTTGCAAACAAGGATGTTTCTACAATCACATTTCCCAGGAATAGTGGAACCGTGTTTTCTCTGAAGTCCATGCCATGATGTTATAAATGGGACAGTTGGATAGTGAGAGTTGAGTTGAGTTAGTAGGTGAATGAGAGAACTGCTGAGGATCAGTTGTCATGAGCTGTTGCTGTGAGAAGCTTGTAGCTGAAGCCGGAGATAATTCTGGACTGCAGAGAAAGGGGGAACATCCGCAATTGAAAGCCGGTGCTGAGCAACAGCTAATGAAGACGTTACTATGGACACTAGTCTGTGTAGGTAATAGTAAATTGTAAAGTGTAGTCAAAGAGTCCAATAAATCCAATCATCAATCCAAAACTTATCTGTAGTTACATTCATGCATGTGAAAATCCAATGACAATAAATTAACATTCCAGTGCACTGTTAATGTGATATAGTGACTCAGAGTGCAGGAGCGAACTGTTGTATACTGCTTTCTTTTTTTACACAACATATTCTCAATGGAACACCTCTGTGGTTGAGTGATCAAAGTTCCTGACTACAGATCCAGAGGTCCTGGGTTCGATTTCCGGCGCCACCAGGTTTTCTGAGAAGTAGTCAGTTTGGAATGGGTTCCACTCAGCCTCGTGAGGATAATTGAGGAGCTATTTCGAGGAAATATTGGCTCCAGTCTAGAAAACCGAAATTAATGGCTGTGGGGATCTGTTGCGCTGACCACATGACACCCTCTATCCATTGAAGTTGGCACTAACTTCGCCAACAAGCAATGGTTGCTTGGTCAGTATAGTTCACTTGACCACGACCCTCTATCCACTGAAGTTGGCACTAACTTCGCCAACAAGCAATGGTTGCTCGGTTGGTATAGTTCGCTTGCAGACTACAGGCCATGGAGTTTATGTGAATGGTGCATCGGAATGGCACTTAGTTTATGGTCACAGGATTCATATTGATCTGCTCTGCAGTTTCTGTGGGAGTGGAAAAATTAAGTTCCATTTAAATAGGTGAAGTTGACCTTGATTTGTCATAAAAAATGCAAGATATCAGTCTGTTTTATGCATCATATTTTCCCTCGAAACCACACAAACTGTGTCTGATGTGTTTCCTGATACGATGGATAATAAGACTTATTCAGGATGATGATGTTAATTGGCTCCCTCTATATATAAACATAAATATATATGTCTATCTTCAGGTACAATTAAAAAATTACCAGGGTTTATAAATCTAGAAAAATACATTTGGGGGATTTTTTATGGTGCTGAGAATGGAACAGAGATTTTAATTTACGTGTAAACTTCAGGCTTTGACAGGAATGTTTCAGTACTGTAAATACATGTAATTGGTGGTGTACAGCAAATACACTGGTGGTGGATATTTATTTTGTCTTTCTGCTAAGTCTGATTTGCTTGTATTTTTATTTTTTTCTAGACTAGAGTGAATGTCATGGTGTCACAGTTTCAGTCATTGCTCAATTCCTACGGGGAAGACGTGTCAGATAAAAGTCAAACATTGCTTCAGATTATCACCAAATTTGCTTCAGCATATTGTTCTACCATAGAAGGTACAGCGAGAAACATTGAAACAACAGAATTGTAAGTTTTTATTTATTTTTGATATTAATATCTTTTTTTCAGTAGGTGGGGTATTCTGTACACCATGACCACTGAGATGATTAAAACTTACTTGGTTGTGTGCATGCCAGACTAATGAAGTAGTTGACAGGATATTTCATTCTCTTTGGACATTGTT
The DNA here is from genome assembly GCF_002891405.2 of Cryptotermes secundus. Lineage (NCBI taxonomy): Eukaryota > Metazoa > Arthropoda > Insecta > Blattodea > Kalotermitidae > Cryptotermes > Cryptotermes secundus. The sequence goes on along the minus strand of NW_019731569.1, from coordinate 90,834 downwards.
TTAATATTGTGATATTTTCTTTTTAATAGAACTGAAACGAATGTGTTTCTTTAAATTCTGTTCCTAGAGGTAACCCAGTCCACTGAAATGCCTGACTTACAGGGTTAAACACACAAGTTACTAATATATGTTATTGTTTTACCAACTCAGTTCTTGTTCTGTTCTGTTAACTCTCTCCTAAACTCTCCTTACTGCTGTTAGCTCAAACTTGCTAAATGTCTTACTGTCATGGAGTCTTACTGCTTAATAATTCTTAAGGAGTAAGGAACTTTAAGGCACACAGGAACGTGTATCTATCTACAATTCATACATTCCCAAGATATTTGTCTCCTTATTGTGTGTGAAGCGCAGACCTTCCAGGTTTTACCTAAATTTTCATTTTCTTTAGTGGAATGTGCTGTGAAAAGTAATGCTTGAAGTCTTGCAGGTCTTTTGAGGTTTCCCTTCTGCTGTTTCTTCTTTCCTTTTGCCACCATTTCCACAGTTGGATGTTCAGATGATAACATACACATCCATCCTGCCATGTCACGTGAGAGCCAGTAAGCCATGGCTTTACCTTTTCTCTCTTTCCCTTTTAGTTAGTTTTCTTGAACTCAAATCTTCAGACATTCTTTCCCATTGCTCTTTACAATTTCCACATTTGCCTTCCTTTCATGGAACTTCACATGCAGATTTTGTGAAGAATATCAATTATTGTAGTGAGTATAACCTTTGCTTCATAACTTGTACTCTTCTCCAAGTATAATTAGAATGATCAAGTCAAGGAAGATGAGGTGGGCAGGTCATGTAGCACGAATGGGGGAGATGAGGAATGTGTATGGGATATTGGTGGGAAAGCCAGAAGGAAAGAGACCACATGGAAGACCAAGGCGTAGGTGGGTGGACAATATTAGAATGGATGTTAGAGAGATAGGATGGGATGTATGTATTGGATAGATCTGGCTCAGGATAGGGACCAGTGGAGGGCTCTTGTGAATACGGTGATGAACCTTCGGGTTCCATAAAATGCTGGGAAATTCTTGAGTAGCTGCAGAATTGGCAGCTCCTCCAGAAGGGCTCAGCTCCATGAGTGAGTAAGTACCATATTTACGCATGTATAGGCCGCACATTTTTTGCCAAAAATTCAAGAGGAAAACAGGGGTGCGGCTTATATTCGAAATATTCGAAATCACACTTCATTAAAAAAAATATATATATTCATAATTAGTAATACAGGGTGTAATACTCCTGAAATAATATTCCAAGAAAATTATTTTTTCTATAATTTCTGTCTGAAAATTGTGCTGCGGCCTATACATGCATAAATACGGTAAGTAAGTAAGTAAGAGTATAACCTTTATCCAAAATGGGCTCTACTAATTATAGGACTACACTTGGACTCATGTTTGATTGTACCAGAATATCCTGTGCAGTTTAAATTTTCATACAGTAACCTGACTTAGATTCATCCAATTTATATACTTGCACATTTTGATGGATTGAAGAGGTGCCTCCAAAACTTTTGTCAGGTTTCTGCCTATTATCACATTATCTTTTGAATCACAATAAATGATAGAAGTGGTCCCTTTTGTTATGCACCCATTCCTTATGCCTCCATAAAATGTCCACATTAATGCATTGTATCCTGTGCAGTGCATCTAGGGATTTTTACATGGAATGTTCTGGCTAGCACTGTTTACATTGAGTTTCTCTTCATTGAACCTAGAGCATTTTGTTTCGTTTTCACTCTTGAACTACCTTCCCCAATAATGATGCTTCCTGTCAAAGTTTTGTTATAAGATCCCATGAACAATTTTTTCTCTCTCTTTGGAATTGTAACATCCATAAGAGGGACTGTGGCCCTTTGTTTGTAGTGGAAACTGACTGGGTTTATACTTAGGCATGATGGAACTATATGCAGTGCTATAAATTCAGGACACAGGACTGCTTGCCACTTCTGTTGTCCAGCAGGATGGGACCTGTCATAGTGCATGACATCTGTGCCAGGAGGTCCAGTGCAGTACCATGGCCCCCACTTCCCTTGACTCATTCCAAACAACTTCTTCTTCATTCATCAGTAAGATGTCAAACGACAGGTCCACAGTCTCTTCCAAAACAGTTCCTCCACTTAATGCAATCTCACACTTTCTCCTTCAATTAAAATATCCTCAACCCGTAAGTACCCAGTGGCAGCCAACAATCATTAGTCAAGTAACTCCACCAACACAAATTCCAATACACATGCAAAATCAACATTTCTTACCTAACACATTTAACCTCCCATGCAATTCCCAACCGACTATAGATGACCCAATGTCATTACCAAATCAATGCAACCAACTGCACAGAACAATCCCCACCACTGATGATGAACAAGATGGGGACATCACTGAAACTACTAACACTACAGCATGGCAAAAAGTAAGAGGCACCAAACAAAGGAAAACAAACAAACAAAGTCATCCAAAACAACAATCCTTCAGAAGCAACAGTAGCAACAAACAACATATATGACCTACTTCCAAATGAAGGTCTAAGGTCATGTTAAAGACATTCTTTATGGCCAGTGACCCCACATACTGCCTGAGCTTTACCAGTTCATTTGCCTCAATCACCCCCTGACATACTTGGCAACACATGACAGGATTTTACTCATGTCTATGACCTGTGCAGTCTTCATAACAGTGACCACATGGAAAGTTAGATAGCATCATCGCCCTAAGTATGTTGAAATTTTCCACTTTTGTGTATGCAGTAGCCTTTCTACAATATTTTTTTAATTCATAATTACATTACATTACGTACTGTATATCTGGTATAATAAAAATATGTAAATTTGTTACAGATGAAAGTGTGAATGTAAGTATATATAAAATATAGAAGATTTTTCTTTTTATTTACTGGCTTATTTCTTCCTGTACAGCTTTTTTGTTGAAGCTTTTTTCCTTGACGTGCGTTTTATTCAAAACAGATAGAAATCACTAATGTGTGTGATATTTGTATAGGTGTGGAGGTGCCAGGATATGTTATATATTTCATGAAACATTTGGAAGAACTTTAGACTCAATTCATCCTCTTGCTGGTCTGACAAAAATGGATATTTTGACAGCTATTAGGAATGCTACTGGACCAAGGCCAGCATTGTTCGTTCCTGAGGTATGAATTCTCAATTTTGTTATAAAGAGTCCATTATGTATAGAATTTTTTTTATTTTTCATATTTTATGTGAAATTTCATGGCACAGAATTTGTACAGAAAGCCATAGAAGTCAAGACACATGAATTTTATTAATGTTTTAATCACTTAATCCACAGGTGAAGGTGTTTTACACTTATTGTGTGCCAAGTGGAGTCTTTTTATTGTGCTTAGTTAGTTAGTTATTGGAGAGGGTGGGTTTCCCCATGCTCTTAGACCAGTATTGGTCCATTGTGCTTCCCTCTATGATATTCTACCAGTCTCTATACTCTACCGATATTGGTGCGTACCATCAGTTCCGACCGAGCCAGCGAGTTCGGCCTCCACTAGCTTGGTGGTATCTATAATGCTTCCCCCATCTATCAGAGGCATTAGAGATTACTGTTGGGCGGGAAACGTCCTTGAATTTGGCTCAGTGACCTCCTTTGGAGATATGAGGTTCTTTTACGTGCCGTAAAGCTACGACACGGGACACACAGCTTAAAGTCCCTCCCGGAGGACTTGTTCCCTGAATTTTTACGCCCTTAAAAATTCGACGACCTCCACCGGGTTTGAACCCGCATACCATGAGTCATGAGGTGGGAACATTACCTCTAGACTACAGAGGCCGCTTTTTATTTTGCTAAATCCAGTAGTGATATTCTTCTCCATTTACCCAACATTATTTTTTCCCCATTCCTGAATTGTGTTTTGGTATTATATCATAAAGTACCAAATATCATGGTTGTCCATATGTTCTGTGTTACAGTGCAGAATAACCAGAATTTCATTTGGGGTGTTTAAGGGGCTGTATTTTCTTAACCATTATATGTACAGCATTGAAAAAGAGAACACTGAAATTAAAGTTAACTCAGACATTTTGTGTCAGTAAATTTCCATGTGCATCTCCTCCGTGGCATTAATTTATCTAGCCAATTATTCATTTCAACCCATACACTAAACATGTATAAATAATATGGTCAAACCTGGTCCTCAAATGAATTTAAAGACTAAATTTCATAATTTTGAAATGTAGCAGTGTGTTCAAAAAGCAATAAATAAATAAATAAAAACTTGACAATGGATAATGTCCAGGAACATAATATTTGTACAACTTTTACTGCTTCTTAAGTATATCAACAGATTTCAAAATTATGAAACTTAGTCTTCAAGTTTTTGGGGGGTACCATTTTTTTTCCATATTACTCGTATATATAATTACCACATGTTCTATCATGCTCAGGATTAAACATGTAGGTTCCATGCATGTCCCTATTCTATGTTCACTTTGTTGTGTTGACAATTAACTATTATTATATTTAATGCATTTACATATAATTTATTGTACCTAGTGCCAAGTGATGGAGCTGTAACTTCATTCCCCCATATGCCTGCATGGCATGGTGCCTAATTAATTAAGCACAGGGACAATTTGACATCTACCTTTACATTTATGTATAATTTATATTGGTGCATTGTTTTATGTTGTCTGTACTACAAAGAAACACGCATTTTCAGGTTTCATTTGAACTACTTGTAAAACGGCAGATCCGCCGTCTTGAGGAACCATCACTGCGGTGTGTGGAGTTGGTTCATGAGGAAATGCAGCGAATTATCCAGCATTGTGGTACAGAGGTTCAGCAGGAAATGTTGCGCTTTCCTAGACTGCATGAACGGATTGTTGATGTTGTTACTCATCTGTTGAGGAGGCGGTTGCCTGCAACAAATGTTATGGTAAAAATTAATATCCAAGACATGTAATTTTAGAGAACTGTAGATCTCTGCTGCACTTTTTAAGAAACTTTAAAGCATATGGAAAGGTGTTTTCTTTTCTTAGGTATTTTTGTTAATGTGTAAACTTTGTACATAATGATGTCAGTTATCATTGCTACTAGTAGATTACTATCATGAAATATTTGATATTTTAATCTGCATGATCATTTTGTTCCCCATTCATTGAACCAGTTCTGTGTTATATGTTAACGCTAAATCATTTTCCACTGAATTTGCTTTATTTTGCATGGTCTAAAAACAGAGACATATACGTATGATTTCAGTATTCATTGTATCACTACAGAACATTTTGAACATCCATGAATAATTCATAATATGTTAGTAGATGGTAGAAACAGGTCAAATGATTTATGAATAATTTAGTTAAAACATATATATATAAATAGGACAGTCAACATAAATTATTGAAACCAAATGAACTAGATTGTACAGTATCAGCATTCTTTTTTTGTTGCACATGTTTTTTTTTATTGCTAGTATGGTGGGACTAAGTCTCTAGTACTGCGGTCACTTCTGGCCTATTGTACCAGCCCCAGATGATAGGTGAGGGTGATTGTGAAGCAATTGATGGAATGAAGATTGGCAGGGGAAACCGAAGTACTCGGAGAAAACCTGCCCTAGCGCCACTTTGTCCACCACAAATCCCACTTGACCAGACCCGGGATTGAACCAGGGCCACCGCGGTGGGAAGTCAGCGACTAACTGCTTGAGCTATGGCGCAGCCTGTTGCAGATGTTAGTGCTACATGTTTTGACCCTTCTTTAGGTCCTCTGCCGGCATACATCAAATATTAATGATATATATTAATGGATTAATATGGATCCATATTTTACATTAATAGGTTATATAGTATCACAATATTTAATTCAAATTTTGATTAAATGATATATACACCTATATTGTTCACATTTATGTTATTATCTGTGCTAAATTGAATAGTTGAATACTGTATATATGCGTTGCTATAATCTGTTACTGCCGGTCACGGTAGCCGAGCAGTCTAAGGCATGCACTGTCTTCGCTCGCTCGGAAGCCGGGATCGTGGGTTCGAATCCCACTCGGCATGGATGTTTGTGTGCGCTTTTCTGTGTTTGTCTACAGGTAAAGGCCTTGCGACAAGCTGATCACTCGCCCAAGGAGTTCTACCATATGTGTAAGATCTAGTAAACTGAAGTGAAGCGGAGAGTTTCATGGAGGTAGGCCTAGGTCCAAATTGGGGCTGTAGCACCACAGAAAAAAAAAATCTGTTACTAATCAAATTGTACACTATTAGTATTGAAATACAATACTGTATTATTATTAAAAATATCTGTCAAAGCAATGATTGCTGCTTAAAATTGAATACAACTTAAATTAATATTGTACATTTATTAATCTATATTAATGTGTCTTATGCAGACACATGTGATCAGTCTTTAATTAAGGTTGTAGTAAATGTGACTGGGATAACCTGCTGTGCTGGGATCCTTTTCCATCGTCCAGAATTCTAGGTAATAGAGGTCACAACGTTTCGGAAACTGGATCTGTTTCTGTCTTCAGATGAGAAAGGAAGTTGGGGCCCCTTACAAAGAGCTAATCTTAATGTCATCCACCATCATCAGAACCCTTTAGAATCTAAGTGTATTTATGTTTATACAGTGAAGTTTTAACAGTAATATTTTGATGATGATTGAACTGAGGTAATGTATGGTTCTGTTACATGAAAATATTCCATACACTTATGAATTATTCTTATGTTTGTGAATTTTAATTTTACAGGTGGAAAACTTAGTAGCGATTGAGTTAGCATATATTAACACGAAACATCCTGATTTCCACAAAGATGCAGCACTGGTTTCTTCTCTTCTTAAGTCCGTGGAAGAAGATGAAAGACTCCAGCGACCAGCCAGCAAAAGAAATAATCCTTCACATATGAGTCAGATCTCTGCTTCAGTTGGCGATATAGAGAAAGATGTGCCAAAGGTAGGATAAGTTAAATTAATTTTCAGATAAATATTAAGCTTCGGTGCAAGCAGCCTCCGTAGTCTACAGGTAACGTTCCCACCTCATGACTCGTGGTACGCAGGTTCAAACCCAGCGGAGGTCGTGGAATTTTTAACTGCGGAAAAATTCAGGGAACAAGTCCTCCGGGATGGACTTTAAGCCGTGGGTCCCATGTCGTAGCTTTACGGCATGTAAAAGAACCTCATATCTCCAAAGGAGGTCACTGAGCCAAATTCAAGGACGTTTCCCGCCCAACAATAGTCTCTAATACCTCTGATAGATGGGGGAAGCATTATAGATACCGCCAAGCCAGTTGAGAACTCGCTGGCTCGGTCGGGACTGATGGTACGCACCAATATCGGTAGGGTATAGAGACTGGTAGAATATTATAGAGGGAAGCACAATAGATGAAACTGGTCGCGGTGCATGGGGTAACCCACCCTCTCCAATAAACTAACCAACCAACTAAGCTTCAGTGCAAGTTCACATGACTTTATGTGGCAGTTTCGATTAAGAGCAAAAACATAAATACTTATTATTTTTAACATACTTCCAAAAGTAGGCATATGATCTCCATTCTGTCCATGTGTCTGCCCCCCCCCCCAGTGAACTTTTTGAATACCTGAACCAATTTTTTTGAAACTTGGTGTGCATATCATGGCACCTGAGCTCATCTCAGCAGCGTACTTCATAAATCCCTTCCTTTAGTCTCTATGTCTGTGTGTCTCTCTCTTCTCATTTGTAGGCAAAGGCACAGTAAAGTGTATCCATCCTTTTGTTGCTAGGCAGTGGCTTGGTAAACACTTTCCTGTTGTAGCAGGTACACACAACAGTAGAAGAATTGTTGGATATGTATGTCTGTACTCTATGTATCCCCATCATTCCTAAGTAACAACTCAGTAAAGACATTCCCGTGGCAATGAAGAATTCTTGGAGGCATTGTTTTGTGTGTGGTTCATGTTGTATGAAAGGAAAGTAGGCGATTTGTTCTTCCCAGAACTTCTTGTTGTAAACTGTATTTGACATACTGTATTCATCTAAGCATAAGTGGCTTTTCCCAGAATTTAATGTTTAAATTTATAATATACAATAGGAAGTTAAAAACAGTTATTTCAAAACTAAAGAACCTTCAGTTGTAATTCATGTTTTGAGCAATTGAGAGATATCATAAATGTACATGCTTATAGTAGCTTTACCTTTCTAATCATTGTTTTAAAACAATATTGAATATGTGAAATGCTGTAATAAAAGGAATCCAGGTAATTAATGAAATGATGAAGTCTGTTTCACACACGATAAGAAAATCTAGAATGTGGAGAAGCAGTATAAGTTCATTTTTATTGATTTCCCCTTCTAAAAGAGAAATTCAAGCAATGTTTTCCAGCAGTTTGAAGTAGTGATGTGAGATGTTTCTCATCTTGCAGCATGATCCCTTATTTCCACATTGTATTATTTTGTTTGACAACCTCTGTGGTCTAGTGGTCAGAGTTCCTGCATACAGATCCAGAGGTCCTGTGTTCGATTCTTGGCGCTACCAGACTATCTGAGAAGTAATGGGTCTGGAATGGGGTCCACTCAGCCTTGTGAGGATAATTGAGGAGCTATTTCAAGGAAATAGTGGCTCCGGTCTAGAAAACCGAAATTAATGGCCGTGGGGATCCATTGCGCTGACCACATGACACCCTCTATCCTCTAAAGTTGGCACTAACTTCACCGACAAGCAACAGTCACTTGGTTGGTGTAGCTCACTTGCGGACTAGAGGCTACGAAGTTTGTTTTGTTTGTTTTCCTATTCTGTTTATAAACAGGTGTGATTATCTTGCCGTTAGGAACCATTTTTTTGGATTTCATGTATTCATAAATATCTTTACTGCCAGGTCCCAATTTTTTTAATTGCTTTATGGTTTTTGTTGTCTTTAAAGCTGAAAATAATGTATGAAAATAGTTTTTCAGCTATTGTATCATGCATGTAACATATTTTTGATTTATAATTTTTATCATCATCATCATGAATCTGTGAACATGTATGTTCCATAAAATGCTCAAAGTTTGTTGAATTGACTGTTCAAGAAGAACTCAGGTCTGTGGTGCTAGTTACACCTTCCCACATGCCAGTGAGCCGAATGTTTGAGTTGATGTGTCTGCAAAGTGACATGTATCTTTTGCTGGATGTACCACAGAACCTCCATTTAATGCTCATTGATTTTAAGGTGGCCAACACTTAATGTTATATTTCAGTGTTCCCAGGTCAGTTATCCCAACATTAAATGAAATCTATTTTTTTTTTTACTTCACTATTTAGATCACTGCTCTCCAAAGAAACCTTAAGTGGGGGTTTGACCACATAGTCATTTCATGTGCTTCATAAAGTAAGGGTAAATGACTGCACCCTTATCTGAACAGATTGTTATGCTAACAAAAATTGTCATTGCCAAAATCTGTGTGAATATGTTTATGTGTTAACATTTCTTGTTAGCTGTTTAGGTTAGGAGTTGTTTCCCCTCTTTGCCTTCCTTGGCTGTTGTAATTTGAATAGTAAATGGAATGAATGTGTATATTTCATCATATTTTACAGAACCATACAATTAATCGATACAACCATGAACAGGTCACAAATGCAACAACATGGTTTTCAAACTATTTGCCTACGGCTCGATCAGAAAGAGAAGCAGCGTCTTCAGAAAGCTCACCAAGTATGACACCCACACATCAAAATGATGGAAAAGGTGTGCTTAGTCCACAGAAACCTGTAAATTTGCTACCAGAAGTTCCAATGCAGACAAGCAGGAAACTATCTGATAGGGAGCAGCGCGACTGTGATGTTATAGGTATGCATTTCTTGAGCTGATTTCAACTGTAACATTTTGGCAGTTCTCTCTCTCAAAAAAAAATGACCACAATCAGATTTAAGTAATATAAGGGAGAGATGAGGTTCTCACAACAGTGAGTATAAAGATTAAGGTCTGGTTGATTGTGGTGCCAATTTTGTAGATATCAATGTTTTGGAGGAGCCAGTACCATTGGTCTCTCAGTCCTGCAGTGCTTGGCCCGTGGCGGTCATGTTCCATGGTACTTACCACTAGCAGCTTTGCTGGTGGTTCATCTGCTGTCTTGACAGCCTCAGACTTCACAGCCTGGCTGAGGGCATAGTTCAGCACCTTCTCTTTGCCCTCCATACCTTCCCCACCTCTCCAAAGTTGCATTTTTAGCACTTGTCCCTAGTATCTCAATGCCGGATCCCTTGCAGCAGCCCTGGGCAAACTGGATGTCAGTCACTGTGGCCCTTAATATGGCAGTCAGACTTAATTGGCCACTTTCAAAAAGCTGCTGCACTAGATCCATTTCTACCCCCAACATCCCACCTTTGACACAAGTGGTACATGTTAGTGGCTATTCAGTGGGTTTGTCTTGGAAATTTATTTTTTTGGCCCTGATTGCATTTCTTTACAATTAGAAGCATTCAGAGTTGCTTCAGAATACCTTAAATTGCTCTTGGTTTGATCCTCTATACTCTGTCATCAGCACTACGTCATCACAGACTGCCTGGGATGCTTCTTTTTATCACAATGCTGAAGACTGCTGATGCACAGCTGAGCTTACCAGCATCTTGGTTCTTGCGGATGGCAGGGGTTTGAGTTTTTGTCACCTAGTAAATGAACATTTTTCAAGTACTTCTATGGTCCCCACATTTCAAAGAGTATGGGTTCTGGATGTTATGTCGTAATATCATATCCCAGAAGGCCATAATCTTGAACTGAATTGTATGAGGAAAGTCGTCTTCTGGGTTTAGGCGCTGTGTATTCTTCGTTTTGGCCGACGTTTCGGAGGAACGTATCGCCTCCATCTTCAGAGCAGTCGAATGGCTTGGAATGCAGAGAGCAGTAGCTGTCTCTACTGCTACTGCTCTCTGCATTCCAAGCCATTCAACTGCTCTGAAGATGGAGGCGATACGTTCCTCCGAAACGTCGGCCAAAACGAAGAATACACTGCGCCTAAACCCAGAAGATGACTTTCTTCATAGTCATCGCCGTGAAAACCTCAAAACTTACATGAATTGTATGAGGTTCACTTAGTAACTGTAACTAAGTAATTCTTGTGAGGGTGGTTCAAGGTTAACCCTGAAGATGTGGGCACCAGGAAAATAAATCTTTTTCATGAACAGTTGTTGGCTGTGCTCCCTGTTTCTGTGCGTTAGAGATGGTGTCAGGCCTCATCATTTATAGTGTAGGACAGTGCTGTATCATCAGATTCCTAGTGACAGAGGTGAAACGAGCAGAAATTCATTATGAGTTAAATGTGCAATATGGGAAAGAGATGCTGCCATGTTCAAGTGCCTGTAGTTGGTACAGTAAGTTTTCTGAAGGCTGTAAAGAAATCGGGGACCTTCTGCATGTTCGCATTCAGCCAACAGCCGTATGCTGCGTGAACATTTGCCTCATGGAAGAGCTGATTTTAGGGAACAGGCGAATTGCGGTTCGTATTACTGCATTCAACAGTGGCATATGTGTTAGAAGTGTTGAAACAGTTATTCATGAACGCTTACTGTTCATGAAAGTGTGCATGCCTGGTGGGTCTGTTCAGCCAGAAGGCTCAGCTTGTTGCTGTGTCTGACAGACATCTGCACTGGTTTGAATTTGAGGGTTATACATTCCTTGAACAAAGAGTGACCTATGACAGGATGTAAGACGTGTACTATTTCAATGCAGAATCAAAGTGTTTTGGCCCTGCCATAGCTCAAGCGGTTAGTCGCTAGCTTCCCATCGTGGCGGCCTGGGTTCAATCCTGGGTCTGCTCAAGTTGGATTTATGGTGGACAAAGTGGTGCTGGGGTAGATTTTCTCTGAGTACTTCGGTTTCCCCTGCCGATCTTCATTCCACCAAATTCACCATCATCATAATCACCCGGGGCAGGTACAATAGGCCAATCAGTGGCCGCCATACCTAGTGGACCCAGTTGGGTCCATATTATAGAATTGTGTCATAAGGAATCTTGACCACCAAAAAAATATAGGACACATCTGTCATCTGCCAGGATCGTGGAAGTATGTTTTGGGATTCAGGAGTGGTTCATGTTGATTTTCTTCCACATGGTGTAGCAGTTAGTGCACAATATTACAGTAGCTTGCTTTGTAATGATCTGCAACATGCGATTCAGGAGAGAAGACCCAGGACACTCGAGAGGTCATCATACTATTGCATGACAAGTGCTCATCCATGTACAGCAGGTTTGACTAAGGCGACATTGACAACAGAGCGCTGAGAAATCATTCACCACCCTCCTTACAGCCCCAACTTGGTTTACAGTGATTTTCATTTGTTTGGGCCAATGAAGTTTTGCCTTGGGTGGCCAGAAATTGCAAACTGATGGCGAACTCAAAGTCTTCGACTGGCTACACAGTCAGGATAAAACCCTTTATGCTGTTGGTGTCGTTAACTTTCCAGGAGAATGAAAAATGAAATATGTTGTTGCAATGAGAGAATGTCTCGAAAAGGAGTGAGAGTTTGATGATTCTGGCATGTATGTTCTTTTTGTAAATATTGAAGCCCAGGTCAACATTGAACCACTCTCATAAATATTTCTGTATATTCACATATGTTCTTATATGAAAACAGTTTATTGCTCTCACACTAATGAGTTCAAGGAATTGTGCCATGTTACTGTGAATGTTGTGTAATGAAAGGAATTCTCCTACTGGCATTACATTAGAGTGCTTAATGCCATGTTCCATTATCTTGAAAAGATAATGCCACAAATATTAGGAAAAGAGAAGCTGAAAATCAACTGTTTTTTGCAGTTGAAAAGTATACAATTATCTCAGGGTTTTAGCTTTAAATTTCGCCCAAGATTTGTTATACATTTACATTTGAATTTAATTTTCAAGATACAATAAGGATCCTTGTTCGATGAATAAAATGACAATTGATTGCAACTCACCAGCTCAGACTGGTGCGTTGTATGCCTAATGATGACCCGTGAAAGGGTCAAAACATGTTGTGTCTCTAATAAACGTAATAAAAGCAAATGTTGAATACTGATTGTTGTTGTGTCGACGGTATATTCTATACTTTATATATCTTATGAAAAGTCTGTTGTGACCCTGCTGAATCAAGAGACTGATTATCATTTTTAGTGGTTATTGGGGATAAAGTTGCTTTTAGGCAAGAGTTCACAAGTAAAAATTTGCCATGGTTGAAGTCACAGACAGAAAGGTTTGCCATTGTAGGATTCACAATATAGGTGATACCCTGTGGTCACATGTACTTTTAGGTAAACATTTTTATATGGATTTTCCAAAATATATTTGGATGTTCAGTAAGTGGATGTGTAAAAAAAACATGTGAGTTAAGAAATCCAGAAATAAAGTAAATGCAAGGTGCAAACAAAACTCGTTTACTGCTTAAATCTGATTAATTCTACCAATCCCCAGTCATTAAGAGAGCTTGTGTCTGCACTTCAGAATCACCGTTTTAAGGAACAGTGCCAATTAACTCATGATATTAAGTAATACTATATCATAACAAATGTTTTTAATGATGACTATGTAGTGTAGTGCATTTTTAAAGCATAAAATAATGCTAATATTCCTCTTTCTACAGAGCGGCTAATTAAGTCATATTTCTACATTGTACGTAAATCAATCCAAGATAGTGTTCCAAAAGCTGTGATGCACTTTCTTGTCAACTTCGTGAAGGACAATCTTCAGTCGGAGCTGGTGACTCACTTGTACAAATCAGACCAGGTGGAGGAACTCTTGAATGAATCAGAACACGTTGCACACCGTCGTAAGGAGGCTGCTGATATGCTGAAGGTCAGAATGTATTCTAATTTTATAAATTTATTTATAGTTTCCTTTTGAGCCCCCGTAACTTCCACCCCCCCCCCCCACTCACAAGTATTTAAATAAAGGTAATACTTGAGAAGCTAAGTAGCTGTTAGGTTCTCGAGAAGAATTCTCCTGCATGTTCTTTTTGGTTATCTGAGGGCATTGAATGCAAAAATCATGCGGGTTTTATTTGCATATTGAACATCATTGGCATATTGGCAATGTCCTAATGTCAAAGTTCAGCACAACTCTAATTTTCAACTGAGATTTGAGGTTTTGGCAGTGGATATTTATATTTAACATGAAGTAGTATTGTAGGTGGGTAACGGTGCTTCACAGAACTATACAGAACATTCACAATAAAAGGAAACTCAACTCCGCACATAGACCGGCTGCTTATTTGGCCTTGCTGTTCTTCCTTTCTTCTAGCTGTAGTCTGTCAGTTCCGGAAGAGATAAGGTGGAAGTTGTATTTATGTGTTCAGTTCAAGAGTTTGCTTTTTCTCTATACCCAGTAATGTGCACTACTGATCAGAGAATATTTGTTGTTGAAAAATGCATTCAAAAGAGAACTCACTTGAAGTACAGGGAAAGATTCTTCTGTGAATACCTTGATCCACCTGTGCCCACAAAATCCTGCATGTCCAAACTTACTAAGAAGTGGCAGACCACAGGGTCATTGCTTGATAAAACACCTTATCGCAAGAAAACAGTGCTCTCAGATGAGAAGCTTGAAAACACATGGGCTTGGTTACAGACTAGCTCTTGGAAGTCTCTAAGATGATTATCACAAGAGATAGATGTGTTTTTCGCTCTGCTTCGAGGGCAAATCCTCCACCAAGGATTCGGTTTTGTAACTGGATAATGAAAATGTGCACAGTGGGCTCATAGATCCTCACACTTAAGCGGTTATGTAAATTCTCAGAACACATGAATCTGGAATGGTGAAAATCCCCATGCATTTCACAAGATTCTGCTACATGATATAAAGATTGGTGTGTGGTGTGCTGTGCTGTAAGTGCTAGGCATATCATTAATCCAGTATCTTACCACGAAACTGTGAACTTGGACTGATACGTTAGGAATATATTGGAACCATTTTTTGAACAGCTGATGGAAGACAAAAGACAGTATGACTAGTTTTACCAAGACAACGCTAATGTGCATATGGCACACTACAAGAGAGCTTTATGCAAAGAATACTCTTTTATGGTTAACTTAGACACTGGCTGAAAATGACTCTGATGAAGTGGAGTAAGTCTGCAGTATTGCAGTGCAAACCTCTCTTCATACTTTATTGCAGTAATTGAGTAAAAATTTTAAATGTTTGTCCATAGTACTTTGTATCTGTCATGTAAATAATAGATACTAATATTAAACACTTGTGATTTTGGGATTATAATTATGACATATATTGCTAAAAAGGGTATAGGCCACAGAATTATAAAGTTCTGAAATCATTAATTTGATTTTGTTGATTTTTTTGACATAATAATACTTTTAAGGAGTAATTGGGCATTTGATATAAATAGTTCTAACTATCATTAATAACAAACTGTACCATTCTTTCATTGCAAACCTGCTTGATCCCTGTTTCTGAAATAAGTGATTCAATCTGAGTGAACATGTTTACACAGATGAGCACTGACTATGGCTTCAGTAGCTGAAATGTGTCTGTATTAAAATAAGTAACATGATAGTTATATTTGTAGGTGTATATGAAGATTACAGTCTTCCGGGATGTGTCACTGTTCATTTTGGCAAATGGATAGCAATGTTCCTTCACAATGCCATAGCCTGTCTACCACACTGCACAATGTCACATCCCAGAAGACCATAATTGTAACACTCACTGCCAAGAAAACCTCAAATCTCAGAGAGATGGATGTTAGTGTAACATAGCATTAGTTAACCTTTAAACGCCGGACTTCGAAATAGTGGTAAGCTTGAGCTGGCCGGAGTTTATTTAAATGTCCGCTGCTGGTGCGCGTTTAAATGCCCGTTGCTACGCTGCGTTTAAATGTCCGTTCCTGTTAGGCGCTTAATCAATTTTAAGCGTTGTGTTTAAAAATGCTCTATCTAGCTCAATTTTTATGATAAATGGATGGAAATAACTTTGTTTATTTCAGAAAAGAACATAGTGTCGCATATTATAAAGGAAGATTTGAAATTTTTAATACAAAGTGTTGTACTCTATTTTCAATTTTTTGTGTTTTAATTTTGATGCGTACTGCAAAAATGGTTTCCCAGTTCTTCACAGAGTTGTTCTGCATTATAACTTCATTTCTGTTTGTAACACTTGACAAATTTTAGCAGTCTCTGGTGTCATAAAACAGATGGAAGCAATAAAATCATTTGGTCTTCTGCTAGCGCTGCTTACACCCTTCGGATTTTCGAATACTTGACTGAAGGTCAGAAGAATGAAAGAATGGCTATTCAAGAGAAAGCTATAGGGGTCCCCTCTTCAGTGCTAAGATGTTCCGTTAGGGCTGCAAAAGCTTATTGCCCCTTCTATTTGAATGAACAGACAGCTGCATCGTGGCTGAGATACAGAGCGTGATCTCTTTTGTGTGCGTTCGTAGTGAAATCGAATACTGTAGTTTCATTTGAACCTATATATACATCAAGAAGGTAACAACAAAAAAGGTATGTACATCGAATTTTACACTATATTTTTAACATACCTATCTGCAGAATCTGCAACAAAATTACTGGATTGTGGATAAGTTTTGGCATAACTCATACGTATATTTTTATTTGCTGTTGTTCAGTAAGGTATTATTTTAATTCCTCTATTAGGGTTTTACTTAAGTCGGTCTGGTAATTACTACATTTAAAAATAAATATTCAGGACTGTGCATGCGCTTCTACTAGCGGCGTGTGCGCGCGCTTCCACTAGCGGAGTTTAAATGCCTGACTGGCCACAACTGGGTACTTTGGCCACGACGACCTTACTCATGACTGGCACAAACTGGGCACTTCGGCACTTAAAGGTTAACTGAGAAGTGTTTAGACAACTTCACACATCTTTGAGGCAAACATGATACTGGTATTCAGCAGCCCCACACCATTATGTGTTGAACTTGTCTCCAGAGTTTTGCATACACAGGAAGATGCTCTTTGACAAATATATTCCTTATATTATCGTCAAATATATATTTTATGACAAAATGTTGACATGCTTTCTAAATGTATGTGATTACAATATATTGTTGTGTTTCTAGGCTCTCCAGCAAGCTGGGCACATCATTAGTGAGATCCGTGAGACGCATATGTGGTGAGACTTTATTGAGGCTTCACATTTACATTATCCTGATTAAAAAAAATTGTTCTATATATGTCTAAATTTAGGAAGGTATGAAATATAATATTAATAATTTATGAACAGGATGCACTCATGATAAGTGAATGTGAAGTTAAAATGTACTTTGCTTAAATAAATTAAGGCAGATTGAAGCCTCTATTTGCTATATTGTTTAACGGTATGGTCATAATTCAAAACAAAATCTCACATAGAATGAAATGACGTGAGACAAGCTTAATTTATTTTTATATGAAAAGTACAGTTTTCATTGTGTTTGAGGGTTGATTTTTCATCTGCCCAACATAATTTTATAAATTAAGTAAGTTGCTTATTTGAAACTGATGTTAGAAATACAGCATACATAGTTCTTGCACTTTGCAGGTTGCCGTGTTTATGATATACCATGAAGCAAACTGTGTTCACGTTCTAGTCATTGTTATCAACAGCATCTTTCAGGTAATTTTGTTGGCCTGCAAGCTGAGGGAGGCAGGCACATACAGCATGGCTGACAGATCTTAAGCTCCGGAAAATATATGAACTTTGAGTGGAGATTCCACTGCCACTACCATTTTTGGAAAAAATCTCTTCCCTCTCAGCTAAGCCTCAGTCCCTCCCTTTTTTCTACTGACCATGATTACCTTGCTGTTTACCCTGTTGAACTGGATATGACTGAATCACTGGGATGAAATCTGGTATATTAACATGTCACACAGTTGCCCACAATGGGGGAAGAAATGTTATTCTTAAAGGAATATTGTTTTGTACTGAGGAGAAAATGAAATTGGCAGTCGTTTTGAAGTGTATATTAAAACTATATGATCTGGCCAGTGAAGCTTGCTGAAGCAATACTAGAACTGCATGGCTGGAGAAGTGTGGTGAAGTTTTCCCTAGTTGAGAAGACAAACCCAACACTCTGACCTGTACTGCAGTTTTTAGATATGATGATTCTTTAGTAAATTGTTAGTGCTGTAGTGTAATGTAGCTATTGAAGTGCAGTTGTGGTATGTAGTGTACCATTAAAGTCTAGAACATCAAAGTAAACATCCAGAGGTTGTGAGTTTGAAACTGGCTCTTGTTTTGGTTTTCTTTGTTTCACTTAGATTATTCCCTAGATGTTCCACAAAACATTTTTTTTTAAATTAACATTGAGTTTTAGACTGTTTTGAGGGAGAGTCTGTAAATAGATCACAAATGGGTATAAAACGTAAAATATATGATATTCATACCTGGAAAAAACAAATTCTTGACATGTCCTCCACCAACATTGAGACACTTGTCCCATTGCTTTACCAGCGCGTCGAAAGTCTTTTGACTGTCGTCTCAGCTACTACCACACCTCCATTTCAGCCTCATTGTCATCAGTGAAATGTTTTCCACCAAGGTGATTTCATAGCAGACCAAATGGGTGCAAGTCACTAGAGACCAAGTCCAGGCTCTAGGGCAGATGTTAAGAAGCTCCCACTGTAGTTCTTGAATTTCCTCCTGGGTTTCTCTGTTTGTATGGAATCTGACATTGTCATTTTCCTGAAATTTCACAGTACGATGCAGAATTCACATTTAAACCACACTTCTGAAAATAGGCTAACAGTACTCCCTGGGAATCCCAAAATATGGTAAGCATAACCTTCCCAGCTGATGGCATAACCGTCAACTATTTGGTTGAATGTGAACTGGGATGTTTTGACTGCATTGAAGTACACTTTGATTTGGGTTGATGGTTGGTGCACCCATGATTTTTCCCCACAACAGTCCTGTTAAGCACATCTCCTTCATCTACATACCATAAGAGATGTTGCAAGGAGAGACCCATGTGGTTCATTTTTGTTGATCCTTCTGTTCTCTGGGCACCCACTGTTTGCACATTTTTTTGAAACTTAAATGATCGTGCATTATGCTGTATGCTAAACCATGGGAACACCCTAGTGCAGTTGCTGGACTGTGTATCGTTATCCTCCTCTGAGCTTGAATCAACTTTTCCACCCACTGCACATTTGCTTTGGTCATAATCTTGACAGGGAGACCTGGTTGGGCATCATCTGCAACTTGAACGCCCTTGAGAGAATTTCTCAACCCAATTGTGGACCACTTTATGCAACAAATACTTCCCACTGTAAACAGGAAACATTTCTTCATGAATATCCTTTGCATTGAGTCCTTTTCCCCCATGACAGAACAGCGCCCTTCAGAAGTTTACTCCTGAAGCATGGTCACCATTTTGACTACTGAAACCAGTCTCTGAACATGTGCATGCACGTCTGCTACCTAAACTGTCATGAAGCTGGACTGTGCTGCTACCTAGTGATACACATAGAAAACTTATTATGTCCATTACAGCTGTTATACTTCTGTTTGTGACCTATTTACTACTGACTCTCCCTTGTATTTATGGATGAATATCCCTTCATATTTTCTCAGTACTGATGTTTACCAGTTAAAAGATATAGTCCCTAAGGTTAAGAATGTTAATAATTCATTGTCTGTTATATCATTCTTATAAAAATGTACATTATTGAAAAATATTATTCTTACAATATCTGTTCATGAGCAAAGCATTTCATGTTTGTCCTTGTTCTTGAAGTCTGAAGTAATTACATTGTTTATTAAATTGTCACCATGATACTATTTTAAGATACAATATTTAAATGTTTTGACTTTCTGTGTTAAAGAAATAAGGAAACATATGTTGATGTTAATTCTGTTTTGGGGTTCTTACGCCATATGAATGTGGGTGATACTAAGCCAAAAAAAGAAATGTAAATAAGCATATTACATGTACTTAATGTGACACACTTATAGAAAGAAATTTTTTAACTGTTTGTTTGCAGGCATCACAGTACTCTTGTGAATTTTTTTAAATGTTTATATAACTACACTAAAACTTTGATTTTATATTCTCTGGTTTTATGTTTTTCCCAGTTTTATACACTTTTTCATTTTCCTAGCTATAAGCCCATACGAACGATGTTAAATTGTTAAATGGAAAACTTAATTTAGTGCATTGGTTTTCCTGGACTTGGTTTGTTGGCTAGATTTGATGCATAAAATTTTCACCTCCCTTTCTATCTTAGCCTGAGGCCTGTGCATGCTCTATCACCATTTCTGTTGCATATATTCTCCCTTTGACAAAGCCTGGTATCAGGTATTTATATAGCTGGAGTAATACTTGCATGGGTTGTCCAGTAATTGAGGTTAGCTCCTTCTAAGGGACCCAACAGAGTAAGTGTCCCTCCCCCAACCTTTGGGCGGAAACACATCCTGTTTCTGAAACATGTTCCATAGTTTTTAGAATACTGAACATGGGACAAAGTGAAAAAAAAAAAACAGTAATTTCAAAATGAAACTTATTTACAATAAATGTTAAGATTAGTATTATAGCCCAAATTGATATGCATATTGGAACACCTGCTGAACTGGCATTGCAGTTGGGAATTTTAGTGTCGACACTAATCCGACCTGTGAAAAACCTTGAAGGAACTGAAGGTTGTTATGCCCAAGATGGACCTTTCTCCAAGCAGCAGAGATCCTTCAAACATGTGGAGGATCTGTTAAAGCTTTTGTTGTGTAGTTCCAGCAGTCACATACAAAGAATGCTTCTGTAGATAACATCCAACTTCAGGACAAGGCCTTCCACATTCCTACTCATCTAGGAGCATACAAAATTTCAGCATCTAATGCTGGTATCGACAGATATATGAACGAACACAATGAACTGGGAAAATTGCTGGCTGTTGCAAGGATACTAGGTGAGACCTCTGTAACACATATAATGCTGAGGAGGCAGTCATGTTTTCCTATTTTGATTAGAACACATGCAATTCCACATTGTATCTAGAATGTTGAGACATTTTTCATAGTAGAAAGCCAATACATATTCTTGGATAACCACCAGAATATTTTAAGAGTACCTTCACACAGGTAGATAGAAAATGTGTTGCAAGAAATAACAAACCTTTGCTTTTCATTGATCAGTGTGCTTCTCACCCAAAGAATACAATATTTTTCAGAAAATATCAAAGTTGTCTTTCTCTTAGTCAAGTGTATTTACCAGCTCTAACTTTAGATTTTGGGTATCATCAATGCATTTAAGAGCCATTACTGACAGCTGCTTGTTTACAAAGCTTTAACCATAATAGATGGGGGGCTGCTACAAGCTATTGCAAGGATGAAGCTGAAAGTGTTATGTGCAGTGCACTTCATAGCAAAAGCCTGGTCGTTGATAGCACTCACTACAATTACGGAATGTTTTGTGGAGTATGGTTTTTCGATTGAGCACATCAGTAGCACTGAAAATTAAGAGAATAACTCATATAGTTTACAGCCTCATGGAGTGTAATGTTAAGACTACATAAGGCATGCCAGTGCTCTAATTGTTTGGGAAACCAAGCTGTTGGAAAAACAGTTGGCCAAACCACACGAAGAACAGGAAGAAGAGGAGGAAGTTGAAGACAAGACAACATTCCCAGATCCAGTGACAGTTCTGGAAGCAGCAAGAAAGTAATTTGCAAGCATTATACCAAGGACTTTATTATTTTAACATGAAACAAAATTGAAAATGGATCATACAGAGCTCAAGAAAGAATAGACAAATCACTGACTAAAGAAATAATGTGCTGTGTAGGGTAGTGTATTTTCATTTACATTTTAATGTGTTTAAATATGCATATTGTAAATTACTGAAAAATTTATGGCATATAGCAATCCACATTTTTCTTTATGTTACATTATTTTCGTTTCCGTGAGTTTACATTTTAGGTGCTCCCTTCAAAAGTGTAAATGTGAGGTTTAACTGTGCTGTTATATGGATAAGAAAAGATAAAGCTATCCATGTAACAAGTCATGGAAGCCTATCGTGTTGTGAGATGTCAAGGCTCTCACATTTTCTAGACAATTGGCTCACAGGTGGCATGAGGTTGTTAGCCTTACACGCCGGCCGCCCTTAACCTCCAGGAAGATACCTGGTATTCGTTTCTGGTAAGAAGTTGAATCTACCCCAGGGCCATAGTGCGGCTTGAAGGATTAGGTAAATTGAAAAATCCCAGCACATTGAAAATCGAACTCGTGAACTTCCAGCTTTTAGCCTAAGGCCTCAGCCCTGATAAAAAGAATACCATGGTGCTTACAAATACCATCAGGCCTAATGCAGCAGTGACCTTAAAACCAAGTAATTGCAATTTTGGGGAATATTCTTATTCCAGAAACAAAGTAATGAAAATTTGGATTTGAGAGGATTGCTTGAATTTAGGAAATGTTGAAAATATATAACTTTATGGTAGCAGGACTGCCTCTGTGGTCTAGTGGTCAGAGTTCCTGGCTACAGATCCAGAGGTCCCGGGTTTGATTCACTGGTGATACCACATTTTATGAGAAGTATTGGGTCTGGATCAGGGTCCACTCAGCCTTGTGAGGATAATTGAGGAGCTACTTGAATGAAAAAGTAGTGGCTCTGGTCTACAAAACCAAAATTAACGGTCGTGGGGATTCGTTGCGCTGACCACATGACACCCTCTATCCAGTAAAGTTGGCACTAATGTCGCCGACAAACAGAGGTCACTAGATCGGTATAGTTCGCTTGCGGACTAAAACCACGGAGTCTATTTTTATACTACCTCAGTGTCTCACTGGCTGTCCACCCTTCAAAAGAATGAAATTCTCCATCACTAGACTGTTCGTTGTTACTTGTGCATCACCATGATAGCATAGCTCTTTCCATAAAACAATTTTTAAATTCTAAGCAGAATTTGTGTGTGTTTCAAGAGAGGGGGTGGGGTGAGAGCGAGAGAGAGCTAAAACTAGAAGATTAAGAATTATGTCGAACTCTAGATACTGCAGGAAATTTTGATTGTTTGGAAGAGAATGTTTTTCTTTCAGATGTGTTAACAATCTAACAGCTTTCTGCTACATCAGCACTTGATTTATATTTTTATGGCCTGAAATAATGTGAAAACTGTGTATTCTCAATACATTAAATACTATGAGTAATCTCTTTTTCACTTATTTGAGTAACATATAGTGTAATAACACTTTTAACTCTAGCAGCTCTGTTGCTGGCTTACCTTCCAGCCTGGCCATTTTTTTTGCAGTACCATAACTGATTCTAGTATTTCACTATAAATAAATCACTAGTATACAGTTTTTGTATGTTCAGGAAATGCCATCTACTGTTAGAGGAAAGATGAAAGAAATTTTTGTGTGTTTGTGACCTGCCTTTCTTGAATAGAGTAGTGTGGACAAAGAACAGTAAACAATCAGCCTTGGATTTCACAGCAAAAGTGTTAATAGAAAAAAATTAAGAAAGCAAAAGTGGAAATTATCCATTGGAGAAGTGGCATTATCATTAAATGTGCCATAATGTTATTTTTTTATTAGTACTTATGAGATACTAGTTTTTTAGTTTAATTTTGAAAATCAGTTGCATTTCTATATATTAGTGTCATGATTTCAAAGTATGTGATAAAAATTCTCTGAGCATTTTGAGCTCTTGTTCTGTGATTTTACTAGATCTTGATTCCACCAAGTTGTTGCTCCGTGTGTTTTTGAACTGTTCACACAAAGACTTTGTCACTTTACGAGTTTGTCTTGGTGTGAAGCACCTTTAGTCCCACGACCAGAGTCCCCACCCCACCAACTAAACCTTTGCGGTAATAACCCTTATGTAACATCCTCTCTGACAAGAAGATGATTTAGTCTCTTATGAATAGTCTTCACTTCGCCTTTGTCAAGTATACGTATCACACATATAGCATGTTGAAAATTATTCCTTTTGCACTATACACAAGGCCTTTGTCAGTATATGCTTTGCAGAGCAAATTTTGCCTATCTTACGTATCTGATGCTACAATAGCAGCTTAGTCACTTGAACAGGGCCGCGCCATAGCTCAAGCTGTTAGTCGCTGGCTTACCACCACGGCAACCCGGGTCTGATCAAGTGGGATTTGTGGTGGACAAAGTGGTGCTGGGGCAGGTTTCCTCCAAGTACTACGGTTATCCCTGCCAATCTTCATTCCACCAATTGCTCCACAATCACCCTCACCTGTCATCTGAGGCTGGTACAATAGGCCAGAAGTGGCCGCAGTACAAGGGACGTAGTCCCACCCCACTAGCAATAAAAAAAGATAATAGTCACTGGAACGGTCATAAGCTTGACCACCGCCAAGTTTAAGCCTCATATTTTCTATGGCTTCACCTTGTCCTCTGCTATGAACATGTTCATTCTAATGCTTTAGTATGCCTTCTGCTTGTCGTATGCACAATGCTATATAATTGTATTCATACAGAAATTTGAAAGCTGTTTGTTGCACCTTGGAAAGTTTCCAATGGTGCAGAGAACCTTGCTTTATAGGTGAGACAAGCATAAGTCTTTGCTGATGTCATCAGTGCTTTATGGAGGGTGAGTTTAATGTTGGTGCTTAAACGTTCATTTCTGAACAGGGATTAGGTTCTAATAAATGTTCTGAAGGCCTTGGCTTTAGTCATTTCACTTTGAAGTATCCATGTAATCTTATCAAAAATTACATCCAGCTATTTCACATGATTGACAAAGGGGATATTCTGGCCATTCAATGTAAGATCAGTCTCAGGGACCGAAGTCTGTGATAAAAGTAGATGGCTTTAGTTTTCATTGATTTTTATGTTGCAGCGTTCACATCATGTCTCAATAGTAGTGAGATCTCACTGCAGCTTTCAGAGAACATAATCCTTTTTGCAGTCTGTTGCATGTATATAGGGGCCATCAGTAAAGAGACCAGGTGTTTAGGGTTTATCATTTATATATATGCTGTACAATGAATCTTTGAAGTCAAAGTCACATAGCGACTGACGCTCAGCCAATCATCCTTGGTGTAGAACCCCATCTAGGGCTCATGACCAGATATTTATTACTGTTTGACAGTTACGGTCTTGTCTTTGTGGGTCGCCCTCTCTGACGAGAGGACGGGTCTGTTTTTTGTATATGCTTCTGGCTCTTGCCAGCGCAGTCTTTCTTGGTTCCGAGTCCCACAGATTTGAGATACAGACTTCCCTTGATCCTCGTTATACAGCCTAGGAGTGGACTCTACAGAGAACACCCTTTCATTGTTGCTTTTGTATTCGTTGCAGCGGAAACATGTTTACCAAGTCGTTGCCTAGCAACAAACATTACTCTAGTTCAATTATTCCGGTTTTCGGGCGTCATATCACAGTATGCATATACTGCCGAACATTAGGCTTGCACATTTTCAGTTTGCTTCTTGCCTTTCTTCTAAACTTAGTGATTTAAAATGACCGCACCCAAGCTGTGCTCAGGTGTAGAGGTCGTCTAGCTTCAATTTTTGTTTGTGTTTCTAAAACAAGAAACAGTAATTAGATTAAAATTCTATTTTACAATGAAGAGAATTGTTCAGTAATCTATATTTACATCTCATTGCTATCCAGTTGATAGAATCCAAGTTACGGCGTGTTTAAACTACGAACACAAATTATGGCCTACGCCGACTTTCTGTTTCGGGTCACGTCCGTCGTTTATTGTTTTAGGATATCCAACATGTGTACGTGATGCCTGTCCCTAGAATGAACACAGCATCTACGAGAGAAAAATCAGACAAGCAGAACGTCATAAAAACTGCATTATAATGGCGCTCATATTACTGATAATACTACTACTACACGTACTATTAATAGTTATGATAATAAGAATAATAATAATTCAATTCGTGTTTATTTACATGCAAACATAACAGCACAGAGGCCGATTACAAAGCAGGAGTACATAGAAATAACACAAAAATAATTGAAGAACAAAGTACAAAATATGACAGTTCATATAATGGAAATAAATTAATAATTCCAAGAAAAATTTTGTGTNTATAACAAACTCTGGTTAATTGTTTATAACATCAATATGTAAATTCCAGGATAATTTATTATCCATTATCAGACCAAGAAATTTCAGTAATTTCATTATTTTTCACAATTCTTCATTGGCTTCCATCGTAACACAACATAACGGTCACGGTTAACATTACCTTAGCTACATGTTTCAACTTTTAAAGCCATCATCAGGCAAACACATGATTACTACATTCACACACTATTGAACTGCAATTGCGATATTAAAGCTAGACACTTGTTGCATTACAAAACACATGGTATAAAAACAAAATGAATTAGAAACTTTAACATGAAAGTTTATAGTTCGTTGTGTTTTATAATGTAATAGTTATCAAGTGTCCAGCTTTATTATCGCAATTGCAGTTCAATAGTATGTGAATATAGTAATCATGTGTTTGCCTGACGATGGCTTTAAAAGCCGAAACATGTAGCTAAGGTAATTTTACCCTTCACTATTATGTTGTTGTGTTATGACGGACTCCAATAAAGAATTGTATATAGTAACACAACAGGATGCACGAAATGAAAAATAATAATAGCTCAATTTTTAGTTATTTGTGTGCTAACACAACATCCAAATACTAATAATAAATGTAAATCTATCACTTTAACAGGCCGTGGAGGCTTAGAAGGTTATGAAATGTCGGTGCTCCCACATTTTCTAGGCAATCTGCTCACATGACGGAGAGGTTAGAGTTATTTATTTAAACTTTTATTCGTTTTCGTTTTTTACCATTGATACTAGCGTAGTCGGTATAGCGACTGGCTATGGGCTGGACGACCGAGGGTTCGGAGTTCGAGTTCCAGTAGGATCAAGAATTTTCACTTCCCCAATTGTCTAGACCGGCTGTGGAGCCCACCCAACCACCTATACAATGAGTACCGGGGTTAAAGCGGTCGCGGCGTGAAGCTGACCACTCACCTCCAACTAATGCAGAGGTTAAGGAAATGTGGATCTATACATTAACTCCCCCATAATTCTTCATGACATAGTGGTTAATTAGTTGAGATAAGGGAAAACTTTATCTTTTTACTTATTTTTCTACGAAAATTAATGGTTCAGAATATATTTAAGGTGTACGTCTTATATGTAATAACCAGGGCCTGGATTTTGATAACGTAAAATATTTATAAAATGACCTAAAATATGACCAAAAATATAATATGCAGGGCTCGGATTTTGATGACCTGAAAATATTAAAAAAATAACATAAAAATGACCTAAAGGAGAAAGAGAAGGAACATTTCGCTTCCATATTATTCATATTTCAGAAAACATATGAAGAAAAATTTCCTAAAATGGCCAAAAATGACAAGAAATACCCTCAAAAGTAAAAAAAAAATTGCCCCCAAAGTGAAAAAATGACCTTAAACCTAAAAATTACAAAAAAATTACGTATAATTTTTACATTTCTGTAACCAGCAGCTCATATCCGAGATTTATATATTTAAGAGCATCGCATAGGATACAAGGAAAAAATATGACATGTCATCAAAATCCGGGCCCTGGTAATAACACGTTAAAGCTATCCCTCGCTAACCACGGATTTCAAGTATCCGCCTTTCCCATGTGCATTCATTTCCTCCACCTTTCTTACCAAGTAATGGTTGCTGGCTATTTCTTATGATTTTATAGTCGGTTATGAACACACCCTGAAAGAAGGCGTAACCACGGCCTTGCTAGCAACGATGCTCCGGCTGTTATATAATAATTAATAAGAAACACATTAATTAGGCCATGTAATGTAAAATATATGAATGCAGATGTTCGTTAAAACAGATGTTATAGAAATATTAGTTCGGGGTGTGTATTGGATTAATCTCGCTCATTATAGATTTCCGTGGTGAGGTCTTATAATGACTTCAGTGAACTTTCATGTCCTGATAAATAGCTAGAAACTTCTAGAGCAGCTGAAATGTTTTCATTTTTTTAACAAGACATGTGATCAGTGAAGCTAGGTATTTGATCTTCATTTTTTATTTATCTGTCTATAAAGCTGAGCATTACTCTTTTCCTCCTGCAATTTATTACGCTGATATTCATTATAGACATGTCCATTTAGACACTCGTTAAGTGTATCACATAAATGACATGTTTACTGATGTCCGTTACATATTTGTAAAGTTTCAGATGTAACTCCTTTTTGTGTCAGCATCGTGAAGGGTTGAGTTTTCGTTACGGAAATTTTACGTGGAAGCAGGTTTCTCGGCTCAGTGCCGTTGTGTCAATGTTTTCATTTAGATTAAAAAGAGAAGATCTCAGAAAGCTTAAAATCTTTTATCTACTTCAGGTGACATTCTAAGTATCTTCCTTCTGAGCACGAGATACGTTGTTCGTTAAACATTGCACATGCTGCATCATTGTGCTTGTTTTGTGGTATCATAATATATGTACCCCACTTCCATGTAAATCTTTATCATATGCGTATACATCTCATTTCCATATATTATCTGAGAATAAATGTAAATAACAGGCGATCAAATTGAATTTTTTTTAGTGCTAGTTGGGTTGGACTAAGTCACTTGTACTGCGGCTATTACATCACGTAATTAGTACGCAATTCAATAGCTAAAAAGTTTTTAGGTGTATTTACCTGATAATGGCTTCTTGAAAGCCGAAACATGTAGTAAAGCACTACTTGAAACCTTGAAACTACATACATACGGTGTATATTATTAATTGTTGTGTTGTGACGGCTTTCAATAAAGAAATATATAATTATATATTTCTTTATTGAAAGCCGTCACAACACAACAATTAATAATATACACCGTATGTATGTAGTTTCAAGGTTTCAAGTAGTGCTTTACTACATGTTTCGGCTTTCAAGAAGCCATTATCAGGTAAATACACCTAAAAACTTTTTAGCTATTGAATTGCGTACTAATTACGTGATGTAATATTAGATTTTTCAAATAGTACACAATATAAAATATAAAGTTACAATGAAAGTAAAGTTTTTGGAAAAAAATATATAAAAAACAATACAAGAGAAACTTACGAAATTTGTGTCTATCAACTGTACAGCTGCATAAGACTACACACAATTGTATTCAGACCCAAGTCGTTGTGGAGTTACTGATTACATTTCCAGCTGTCTGGTGCCGTTGATTGTAACGTGCAGCCTGCTCAAGTGTTACAAACTACAGTTTATATCCTATGTTGATTGTTTATTATAAATAAGGTATTAAGTGTAAAGGACCGCCTCTGTGGTCTAGTGGTCAGAGTTCCTGGCTACGGATCCAGGGGTCCCGGGTTCGACTCCCGGTGCTACCAGATTTTCTGTGAAGTATTGGGTCTGGAATGGTGTCCACTCAGCCTCAGGATAATTTAGGAGTTACTTGAATGGAAAAGTAGCTGCTCCGGTCTATAAAACCGAAATTAACAGCCGTGGGAGTCCGTTGCGCTGACCACGCGACACCCTCTATCCGCTGAAGTTGACACTAACTTCGGTCGCTCGGTCGGTATAGTACGCTTGCGGACTAAAGTCACGGAATTTATATTACGTGGAAATCGACGACGAATTGTGTTAACGTTTGCTTAACAATTGTTTCAAAAATATAGATTAAAATACTAGAACAATGATATACCTTGGTAGAGAGTCGAAGAGAATGACAAGGAGTTGAAATTTAGGGACTGGTAAACGATTGGTTGGAAACGGAGAAAGTGAAAAAGCCATTTTGAGAAGACTAATCGCAGTTCCGTTGACATCAGTGGATGTTGCTTGTGTGAATGAACTGGTAAGCATAAACAGGAAAAAGAAAGAATCACAGAGTAATGAAATATTGTTTAGAACTGTTGGAAATAGATGAGAGAATATCACTAGGCGACGCGTAGGGCCAGCAAAGAAAGGTGGGGGGGGGGGGGGCAACTGGACGAGCAGAATTAAACAGGAATTTCAAAGTTTCAGCAAGGGTGGAATTTGGATGAATGAACGGAAAAGCGACGAAAATTTTTTGTTAAAGAATAAAAGGCGCATTGATACAGAGAGACATTTGAGTAATGACCTATGTAGGCTTTTTTCCGTTTCCCTTCCAGACACCGTACAAAATCTCCTTTGCGTTCTAACCACAGATCTCCACTCGTAAAACCACAACACACATTTTGCTTTTTCTACTTAAGATGTGAGTTTAACGCTTCGAGTGGAAACATCTTGAAACCCGAGGGCCGCGAATTATGAACTTTTGTCACACATCCTACTCAAACTATTCTGTTTTTCATTTCGTGCCTTTCAGTCCACGCGCAGTCATGTATATACAGTTAGAATAATGAGTACGACTTGTTTATCTTATCAACATGGACAATTATGAAGTAGGTTCTTAACACATTTAAATATCAGTGAGCGGTATGACTGTCTCTGTTATTCTAATATCAGAACCATCTATCTCTCTCTCTCTCTGGCTCTACAGCCCTTGTGGAGCTTGGCCGCTTTTTCAGTTTCTTAATCTGTACACGGTAGGATTCCCTAGATGGGGGATCAACCCGTCGCAAGAACAACACGAACATAGAATAAATGCACACAAATATCCATACCTTGAGTGGGATTCGAACTCACGTTCACAGTGTCCGAATGGGAGAAGACAGTTCATGCCTTAGGCGGCCCATACACGTACGAGTCCGACTCGGCGAGGAGCCGGGCTCGGATTAATTTCACCACACACGTATGAGCATGGCGACCCACACACAGACGAGTTTGGGTCATTAGAAATCGAGCCGAGTCGAACTCGTGAGCCAAACTCGTACGTGTATGGGCCCCCCTTGGACCGCGCGGCCACTATGATCGGCTCCGGAAACAACTACATAATATAAATACGAAATTAACAATTCCTTATAATCGTTATATTGCTTGGGGGTACATTTCCCTAGTAGCAGAATCCAGACCAATCCAAAGTGATCGTTCCCGGATCGTAAAAATCGAATGTTCAGCATATCTGCTATGCAAACCCTATTTCGACTCTCGACAAGAAGACATGCTGCATTGGCTGAGATTTTAATAGTTCTTTCTCAATTCATAGGTGCAAATGCTTAAGTCGTACCTCACAGTTATTTACGAACTTTGCCATGACTCATTTTTCAGTTCTTCCNCACCACACACGTATGAGCATGGCGACCCACACACAGACGAGTTTGGGTCATTAGAAATCGAGCCGAGTCGAACTCGTGAGCCAAACTCGTACGTGTATGGGCCCCCCTTGGACCGCGCGGCCACTATGATCGGCTCCGGAAACAACTACATAATATAAATACGAAATTAACAATTCCTTATAATCGTTATATTGCTTGGGGGTACATTTCCCTAGTAGCAGAATCAAGACCAATCCAAAATGATCGTTCCCGGATCGTAAAAATCGAGTGTTCTGCTATGCAAACCCTATTTCGACTCTCGACAAGAATACAGGCTGCATTGGCTGAGATTTTCATAGTTCTTTCTCAATTCATAGGTGCAAAGGCTTAAGTCGTACCTCACAGTTATCCACGAAGGTTGTAATTACTCCTTCTTCAGTTCTTCTTTTACAGCAATCCACAATCCCACTCTATGTCACCAATGAAGCTGAGCTCCTTTAAATAAGAAAAAAAAAACTTCCTTTCCTCCGTGGCCTTTAGTCCACAAGCGAACTATACCGACCGAGCGACCGCCGCTTGTCGGCGAAATTAATGTCGACTTTTGTGGATAGAGGATGTCACGTGGTCAGCGCAACGGATTCCCACGGCCGTTAATCTCGGTTTTCTAGACCGGAAAGAACAAAACTTATGTGATTTTATAGTGATGTAAGCGTTAATTCAAAGTGAGCTATAAAATGATTATTTATCAGCAATGTTAGGTACTTGACGTGCGTCTTTGTGCGAATTTATGCTTTGGAAGATATCTGCGAATATTTTTCATATACGGTTGGACCAGAAGATCCCAGAGTAGAGTATAACATTAGTATATGAGAGACTGAGGGACAGTGTATCTTATTAAGATCTAAAAGTCTGTGACGCTGGTACATTAATACGAATATTATGTTTCTGGACATTATCCTGTTCTTATCTAAACGCCATCTTGTTATTTTAAACACAACGTTTCTGAGACTAGATTCTGTGTCTGTTTTCAGGTAAAACCTACTCAACTGAGCCCAATCGATAGAGCTAGTCCCTAGTCCTCAGCCCAAGAGTAGGTTTTACCTGAAGACAGACACATAATCCAGCCTCCGAAACACTGTGTTTTGAAATATGAACAGGACGATGGATAATATCCAGAAACATAATATTTATAGTATACCTTATTTCATATTGAAATAAGGACCTAATTAAATGCGAGTAAAAAAATTTTGAAAAATTTAAATTTCGCAATAGCGTGCCGCCCTTACGCTCCCACCCAACATACAGACAAATTCGGTCCAAAGTCCCCCCCTCTGGGTTCTGAATCTGGAGGGACTTCTTGGGTGGAGTATTGGTGTACTGCAAGGTCTGTTCTTAGGCATGACAACACAAACACAGAACAATAAATATACACCCATCCTTGCCAAAAGAGGGCTTCGAACCCACGATCCCGGTGTTCGTGTGTTGCAAGATAGTACACGACTTAGACCACGTGACCACGATGTGTGCGAATTGCATTATGGGAAGGCACAAAACGCAGTTTGAGAGAAGATTCAGAAAAAGCTAAACATGACGAAACTGTAGAACTAATTGTATTCACTTTTTAGTTTTAACAGGTTTCGTCACACACTCATGCACACGTGCACACACACATGCATACACAATTTCAGCAGCTTAAGCCCACCACAAGAACAATACTAGCGTCTACTATCCTACGTGTCACAACACGAATAACGAACTCTACGTGTAGGCCTATGCAGGAAATGGTTACCTCTTTGTAAAAAGATATCAAAATTTCATACAACGATACATACGGTTATCAAAATATGTAATTTTCCTTACCTTGGAAGAAAATCTTTCAAATTGTGAACTTTATCAATAATATATACAAATTCCTAGAAGTTTAGACATTCGTACCTACAGACAGACCGTTGTTTGGGGTTACTTTTGAGTCTGCTGCTGAAAGACCTGAGACTCATATCTAATTTTCTGAGAAATGGTGTAAAATTTTAAAAATAACTTCCTATGGGAAACAGTTGCATCGTAATTTGTCATACTGTAAGCCTGCTTACTTCATTGTGATCCAGTATTGTTCAGTATACTCGTAGCTTTTGCGGATCACTTATAACTCACAGTTTCACTAAATATAAACAATATAAACATGAAAAGTTCTAAAAAAAAAAAAACAGCTATATTTATGTGAAAATGCTGAAATATACAATGTAAAAATAAAGTAGAACTCTCCTTGTAACCAACCGTGAAGGCCCATAGGGTTGTGTGACGCGAGGCTCCCATATTTTCTAGGCAATCGGCTCATGTGACAGTGAGGTTGTCAGCCTTACTCGCCGGCCGTCCTTTACGCCCGAAGAAGATTCCTGGTACTCATTTCTGTTAGAGGCTAAATCGACCCCAGGGCCATAGTGCGGCTGGAAGGATTAGGTCAATTGAAAACTCCAATGACTTCATCAGGTTGAAATTGGTAGAATACAACATGCACAGACTGATGCTTCTGTCCAGAGGCAAGCTCTTTTTCGGCTGGCTTTCTCTCTCAGGAGTGAGTAACAGCACAGCCACCGTGTTTCGCAACTAGGAAGGAATGTATGCTCGAATTTGTAGTTCATTCTATCTATCAGTGCTTCGAAATGTGTAGTGGAGACAATGAACCCGACCTTGGGCGTCTTACTGGCGAATCAGAAGCGATGACATGATTTGTGTAAGGTTACTGTTACTTTAACGAAGATCTAATAGAGCCGTTTCATAAATATGTCACTCATTTCAGTAGAATTCCATTCCGTTCAGTGGTCCAGTGTCTGGTGCTGACATTATGTTCACAGGTAAAGTGATATAAGTCACAACTGAATGATAAAAATGACACAGTGAGATATGATGAATACAGAATAATGAGAATTGTGTTTCTTCTTGGGGACGTGAGAATTGTGGTTTCAATTGCTGTGAGTGTCGAGTTCACTATATTCTGAGATGTAACGTCGTACAGTTTGGTAAATGGTTATCATTCCATATTCCGTATTCCGTATTGAGGGGGTGGGTTTCCCCATGCACTTAGACCGGTTACTGGTCCATTGTGCGTCCCTCTTTAATTTCTACTGTCTCCATACCCTACCGGTACTGGTGCTTACTATCAGCCCCTTTCTGCCAGCGAGGTTCAAACCTCTTACTGGCAGTGGTATCTAATAGTTAGTCCCTTTCTGTCAGCGAGGTCGTCCCTCCTCTGGCAGGGGTTCCTAGTCCCTTTCTGCCAGCAAGGTTTCTACCCTCTACTTGGCAGTGGTATCTAATACTTTAGTCCCTTTCTGTCAGAGAGGTCCCCCCTCCTCTGGCAGTGGTACCTGATACTTCCCCCATCTACCGGAGGAATTGGAAACTAGTTGGGCGGGAAACTTGGCCTAATTTTGCTCAGAGGTCTCCTAGAGACATGAGGTTCTTTTACGTGCCGTAAATCTACGACACGGGACCCACGGCTTAAAGTCCCTCCCGGAGGACTTGTTCCCTGAATTTTTCCGCCCTTAAAAATTCCACTACCTCCGCCGGGTTTTTGAACCCGCGTACCTTGAGTCATGAGGTGGGAACGTTACCCCTAGACTACGGAGGCCGCTAATGGTTATCATAGTTTCGAAGGAAGTGATTTCTGAATCTCCTAAGGCTGATTAAGCGTAGTATATTACAGACTGGTACTTCTATCCGAACCCAGCATAATGCCTTATAAAGTAAAAGGTAAAGTTATCCCTGTAACCGGCCGTGAAGGCCAATAGAGTTGTGAGACGTCGAGGCTCCTACATTTTCCTTTAGACAGTAGGCTCACAGATGGCGATAAGGTTGTCAGCCTTACGCGCCGGCCGCCCTTTACACTCCAGGAAGATTCCTGATTCTAATTTTTGTTAGAGGTTGACTCGAACCCGAGACCATATTGCAGCTGGAAGGATTGGGTAAATTGAAAAAAATCCACCTCATCGGGACTCAAACCCGCAACCTTCTGGCTTGTAGCATAGTGCCTCAACCAACTACGCTACAGAGTGCCCCCACATAATGCCTTATTTTAAACGTAGTTTCGAGAAAAAAAAGAGAACTTTATAAAAAAGCTGGCACGACAGTCATGCTAATATTTTTCTTCATAAAAATTTATCACCCAGTATTTNTGGTAGTTTTTCCATTTGCTTTCCACATCGCAGTACAACAGCCGTTCAAACCACTCTGGTCACGCCTGTTGCTATACGAACTTGAACTATCTCGAGCATCATTTGCTCTGTGCTTCAAGTCGCTGTTGATGACGCTGCTTCCGGCATCAGTTTTTGATTTTTGGTGTTTCTCTTCGTCTGATGCCTACCCTTTGACCTGTCCAGCAAAGGAGGCCCTGCCAGTAGCTACGCTACCGCTGGTATAGCTCTCAAACACCCTCACCACGATAAGGTGGAGGCACCAACGAGGGGAGTATTTATTTATGTCTATAAAATTGAACAAGTTGGCCCCCACGCGGTAATTTTTCTGACTTGTATTTGAGATATATCAGTTTGAATTTTGTCTAGGACACCGAGTATGCTGGCCCTGTACTTAATTAGTCACAGGCGCTTCCACGAAGATTGAAATTCATTATTCACCATTATCGGGCCACTGGACGCTGTACGAGAATAGTCTGAATTACTGAAGGCGCTGTTAAATAAATAACAAGCAAATAAATAAGTGAAATTCTAGAAACAAGGAACCGAACGTTGAGCGTGAGTAGTCAGTACGCATGCTCTGTATTCGGAAGGTTCTGCCCCCAGCCCCGCTGTATGAGTAACATTTATCCCAGTAGATTGCAGCACTATCCAGATCCTAGGACAATACATTTATAAGTGACGGCAGCTCCCTACTTCAGCTTTTCAATTTCATATTTACAATAATACTATCACTAGTTGTCATATGCACTGAGAGTAACGGCCGTGGGATATATTGCGCTGACCACGCGACACCCTCTATCTGCAAATGTTGGCACTAACTTCGTAGACAAGCGGCGGTCGCTCGGTCGGTATAGTTCGCTTGCGAACTACAGGCCACGGAGTTTCCATATGTTCGTAATCTGTAAAAGTAAAAGGTAAAGAAGTCCCTGTGTTATATGGAATGATTTGACTACACCGTCCAGTTTGACTCAAATGTGTGTGCATATATACATACGCGGTAGCGTAGTTGGTTGAGGGGCTAGGCTACAAGCCGGAATGTCGCGGGTTCAAGTCCCGATGAGGTTATTGGAGTTTTTTCAGTTGACCTAATCCTTCCAGCCGCACTATGGCCCTGGGGTTTACTCAGCCTCTAACAGAAATGAGTACCAGGAATTAATTAAATAATTTTCCTGGGGAGTAAAGGGCGGCCGGCGCGTAAGGCTGACAACCTTACCGCCATCTGTGAGCCGATTGTCTAGATAATATGGGACCCTCAGTGTCTCACAACGCTATGAGCCTTCATGACCTGTTACAGGGATAGCTTTACTTTTACTTTTTACTTTTTACTTTGTAATGCCTTTACATGTTTCGGTCAATTAATAACCATTTTCAGAAGGCTAATAACAACAACACGTTGAGGAAGCTACTATTACGTAAATTATAATAAATCAAGTTCAAATTTGTTAAAAGTTTTATGTAAAGATTTAATCGATTTAAAATGCGCTGAGTTAAAGTATTAATAACATTCTTAATATTTAAAATCTTAAACCGCTAAGGTTCGTGTCTTCGTGCCTCTTCTATCAACGTGAGACTGGAGTAAATTTCCGTCTTTGGAGATCTGGGCAGTGTTTTTTCCTTCTTTACATAGTTGGTTAAGAGTCTGTGTTTGTTGTTAAGCTGTTATGGACGCTGTTGATCTTACACTGCACGAAATCGAACCCAGATCTTCCAGCCCGAAGCCCTCCGCTATACCTACTGAGTTATCGCGATTCCTGCTATATAATCTATGGAGTTGGAAAAACTGTCATTAGCTCCTTAATGAACCAGTACAAAAGTGTAACTACTGCTACTTTGTGAGAAAGAAGAGTGTACGTAGTTTGTCGAGCTGTTTGCTTGAAAGAAAACGTTAGTAATAGTGAATGCATGATATACTTGGAAAAATGAACACTGAAATTAATAAGCCCTATAATAAAAATTATCTTAAACTTCTCTTGAACAAATTTGATTTGTTTCATTCTGCTCCGTCACACTAACAATTATAAATACAAACCACTCCGTCCAATGTGACATGTAAGTTTTTACTACGTTAAAACTTATCTCCCTTACATGTTTCGGTCCTTACGGGCCATCTTCAGAGGGAACATCATTACAAACTGGAAACTACCATCACAATAGGTGTTTTGATTTAAAATACATACACTTATATCCTACAATGCACAGTACGCATAAAGTCGAACGTTTCACAATCACAGCAGCTTCCTGGTGTTGTAAAGTTTTTAAAAGGTTTCTAGATGTTATTTAAAAAACCTTTATTGTCAATAGTTATTTTTTTTCATTTACACTGAATTTTTTGTCGTACAATTCGACGTTATCTTAAGCGGATTGGCTTATTTTTCTTTTTGGCACGTTTAAAGTTGGTTTGGGCAAACTATTGTTTTGTTGTTGTATTTTATTGATTTGATATTTTTTATTATAATTTATTTTTACCGTGAGGGGTCTTTTATTTGCTTTTGTAAGTTGGCTTTAATTGCTGTACCTTGTGTCATCAGGGTTTATTGATTCTTATTATTTATTTTTGTTTCCCGATTTCTGAGAAGGTAAGTACTTGTTTTAGTTACTGTTTCATTTGTATTGATGACATTTATTTGGTGGTGATATGTTAGCCTTTTCCGGCCGTATCTAGTTTCTCGAGGTTTGTATTTATTCTCTTGAACAATTTCCATCTCTGTATTTCAGTTCGTTTGTTTGTGTTTTATGAACAAAATTGCTGACTCTACTTATCTGCACTTACTGCCAAAACAACACCGTCATGGAAGTATTCATAGCGTCACTTTATTTATTTACAGCTATATTTAGAAGACAACGTTTTGAGTAAGAGATTCACTTGGCCATGCCGTAGCTCCACCGCAGTATCCTGATTTCTATCACAGGTCAGGTCATGTGGGATTTGTGGTGGACAAAGCAGCATGGGGAATGTTTTCTCTGAGTACTTCGATTTTACCCTGCCAATTCTCATTTTACAAACTTTGGTGGTTGATTATATATACAGAATGTCCCGGGAGGAAAGGTCAGTACTCTGGAAAGTCATAGTATCGGCCATTGTAAACAAAAAGTATACCGTATTTACGCATGTATAGGCCGCACATTTTTTGCCAAAAATTCAAGAGGAAAACTGGGGTGCGGCTTATATTCGAAATATTCGAAATCACACTTCATTTAAAAAAAAATATATTCATAATTAGTTATACAGGGTGTTCTACTCCTGAAATAATATTCCAAGAAAATTATTTTTTCTATAATTTCTGTCTGAAAATTGTGCTGCGGCCTATACATGCGTAAATACGGTATATATGTATACACACACATACATACATGTGTCCTGTTCTTAACGGTTTCCGAGATAGAGCTGTTTCACTGTACAGTTCCAAAATTGTTGATAAGAAAGAGATATTACGTACGGTTTCTAATAAAGTAAAAAAGTAAAGTTATCCCTGTAACAGGTTGTGAAGGCCCATAGGGTTTTGAGACGTTGAGGGTCCCACATTATCTAGACAGTGCTGCTGGAAGGATTAGGTGAATTAAAAAAAAAATCCAATGACCTCACCGGGACTTGAACCCGCGACCTTTCGCCTTGTAGCATAGCCCCTCAACGAACTACGCTACCGCTTACCGGTATTACTGTTCAAGTAACAAAGTTGGTACAGTTTACCTAGTATAATACACTTTCGAAAATTCCACCGTCAACATCAATGCAATTTGCAACTCGTGTGAGGACATGGCGTGTTGCTCGTCTGTACAGTGTACAGTGTACTGTGCAGTGAAATAGCTCTATCTCGGTGCAACTCGTGTGAGGACATGGCGTTTTGCTCGTCTGCACAGTGTACAGTGTACTGTGCAGTGAAATAGCTCTATCTCGGTGCAACTCGTGTGAGGACATGGCGTGTTGCTCGTCTGCACAGTGTACAGTGTACTGTACAGTGAAATAGCTCTATCTCGGTGCAACTCGTGTGAGGACATGGCGTTTTGCTCGTCTGCACAGTGTACAGTGAACGGTGCATTGAAATAGCTCGGAAACCGTTCGGAATAGGACACATGTACATATACACTTGGCGTTGGTTAGAATGACAGACATTACGACCTCCCTGAATACTGACCTTCCTCCTGGGACATTCTATATATACTAATAAAATATATAAGATATGTAGATGATTGTACTGGATGTTAAGGAGTCATCGAGTTGTGGCATCTTTCGCCGTCAGAGAAGGTATTTTTAGTAACAATGGGAAAAGAATCTCAAATAATCTTCAGGTCCATCTAAAAGTTCCTGTCAAAATAAAAATGCATTAAACTTTGATACTGAAATCTGAGTCTCTAGCTTGCGAGACAGCCATTTCAATGAAACATTGTTGCTAACAACAAAATGTTCTTAGATTTTGTTAAGAATAACACAAAGTATTCCCTTCCATTTCAAATCCAACTCAGGGCATGGATTTTTAGTTTGTGCTTGTGCGTTTTTCTGTGTTTGTGTACAGGTAGAGGCCTTGCGACGAGCTGATCACCCGCCCAAGGAGTCCTACCGAATGTGTAAGATCTAGAAAAACGAAGTGAACGGAGAAGTTCATGGAGGTAGGACTAGGTCCACTGGGGCTGTAGTGCCAAAGGGGGGGGATTCCCTTCCATATATATTTTCAAAGTTCATCTATTCACCAGTCTGTAAACAAATTGATGGCAGAAGTAAAAAACCATTACTGTTTAATTAACCGGTTTCAGTGTGGTACAGCCGGCTTGAAAATAAATGTGTACATTTGTGTCAATAAGAGGCAATGGGGCCTTGAGATGATCTGCGTTCTGTTGCCCGCTCTAATAGTAGCACGAGATAAATTCATGTAGTGATCTTCTGGGTTACGGAACCGTCTACTCTTGTAAGTGGGTACCGACGTTTCGGAAGAACATATTGCCTCCATCTTCAGTTCCTTGATTCTGCAGAGAGTGTTATTCTGAAGCTTCGGTTTTCATCTACTGGTTGTTGTTATTATTATTATTATTATTATTATTATTATTATTATTATTTTACTGCAATCGGGTGTCCACCTGGTGGCAGTAGACCCTACACTGATACAGACAAGGAAAGACTATAACATAAAGGGAACAATACAAAACAAAATACATACAATAAGCAAGGTGCAAAAAGTACAAATCCAAATATATAAAGTCATAAAAGGGCACGTGCTTGTACTTCATAACCAAGTAGACTAAAATATAAATTTTCTTTCCCAGTAAAATTTCAGATCTTATGGCTTCTTCTTTTTTATTCGCATAGTGGGTGGGGGGGGGGTGGAGTCCAGCTGGGTCCACTCGGCACGTNTGGGTGGGGGGGGGTGGAGTCCAGCTGGGTCCACTCGGCACGGCGGCCTATTGTACCTACCCCGAGTGATTATGATGGTAGAGAATTTGGTGGAATGAATATTGGCAGAGGAAACCGAAGTACTCGGAGAAAACCTGCCCCAACGCCACTTTGTCCACCACAAATCCCACTTGACCAGACCCGGGTTCGAACCCAGGGAAGTCAGGGACTAACCGCATGAAACTTGTTAGTCTTGAGTGTTGAGATCGTTCCAATCGGCGTCTTCCTCCCGTGTAAATGTCCGCTTTCCCTTGGCAGAGACGTTTGTTCTCGCAGTCTTTTGCATTACATTAGTCTAAATACCGAACTGAGAATCCGGCCAAGACTGCAAGCAGTTTCTTTAATGAATGTGCTAATGCAAGTAGTTGAATTAGTAAGATGGCGGTTGTTGTTTGGGGGTTAATTTTCTGACCTTGCAAATATAAATAAATAATAAGTAATGAAATATCTGTTTAAATGAACATAAAAGGTAAAGTTGTCCCTGTATCTAATTAATTAAGCACTACGCCATGAAGGCATATGGGGGAGTGGATATATAGATCCACATTTTCTTGACCTCTGCACTAGCTGGAGGTGAGTGGTGAGCTTCACGCCCCTGCCGCTTTACCCCCTGGGTAAAATCCCCCGGTACCCTTTGGTAAGGAGGCTGGGTCTGGCGATATGGTGAAGAGAAAATTTTGATCCTACCGGGACTCGAACTCCGACCATTCGGTCGTCCAGCTCATAGCCAGTCGCTATACCGACTGCGCAACCCCAGCTCACAATAATTGTTTAAATACACAAAAGAAATATAGGAATGGATGAATAAACAACAAACAAAAGAATAATAAAATGAACCGTTAAAACAGACAAGCACGCAGGTAAATAAAGACATGTGTAAATAAATAAATAAATAAATAAATAAATAAATAAATACATTCCTAATGTGAGGGTACAGACCCGGAGCTGGCGAAGTTCGTGGAAGGAATTTTCTCCTTAAGGCTTCCATAGTAGCTATCCTCCGTGGCCTGTAGCCGGCAAGCCAACTATACCGACCGAGAAACCGCCGCTTGTCGGCGAAGTTAGTGCCAACTTTAGCGGATGGAGCGTGTTTCGTGGTCAGTGCAACGGTTCCCCAATGCCGTTAATCTCGGTTTTCTGTACCGGAGCCGCTCTTTCCATGAAATAGCTCCTCAATTATCCTCACGAGGCTGAGTGGACCCGTCNTAATTTTCTGACCTTGCAAATATAAATAAATAATAAGTAATGAAATATCTGTTTAAATGAACATAAAAGGTAAAGTTGTCCCTGTATCTAATTAATTAAGCACTACGCCATGAAGGCATATGGGGGAGTGGATATATAGATCCACATTTTCTTGACCTCTGCACTAGCTGGAGGTGAGTGGTGAGCTTCACGCCCCTGCCGCTTTACCCCCTGGGTAAAATCCCCCGGTACCCTTTGGTAAGGAGGCTGGGTCTGGCGATATGGTGAAGAGAAAATTTTGATCCTACCGGGACTCGAACTCCGACCATTCGGTCGTCCAGCTCATAGCCAGTCGCTATACCGACTGCGCAACCCCAGCTCACAATAATTGTTTAAATACACAAAAGAAATATAGGAATGGATGAATAAACAACAAACAAAAGAATAATAAAATGAACCGTTAAAACAGACAAGCACGCAGGTAAATAAAGACATGTGTAAATAAATAAATAAATAAATAAATAAATAAATAAATACATTCCTAATGTGAGGGTACAGACCCGGAGCTGGCGAAGTTCGTGGAAGGAATTTTCTCCTTAAGGCTTCCATAGTAGCTATCCTCCGTGGCCTGTAGCCGGCAAGCCAACTATACCGACCGAGAAACCGCCGCTTGTCGGCGAAGTTAGTGCCAACTTTAGCGGATGGAGCGTGTTTCGTGGTCAGTGCAACGGTTCCCCAATGCCGTTAATCTCGGTTTTCTGTACCGGAGCCGCTCTTTCCATGAAATAGCTCCTCAATTATCCTCACGAGGCTGAGTGGACCCGTCCCAAACCCACTACTTCTCAGAAAATCTGGTAGCGCCGGGAATCAAACCTGGAACCTCTGGATCTGTAGGCAGGAACTCTGAACACTAGACCACAGAGACGGTCCTGGAAAGAGTATTGCAGTATTTTTATCTCAAGAGAATTAGGTTCTGTGTCCGTCCATGGCGTCTTATTCAGTATAGAGCATATTCGAATCACTATTACATATGCAGGAAGACAAGTGTCAGATCCAATCGTTCCAATTATGAAGAAGAATAAGAGGATTATTTATGTTGGTCCAAAACGTGAGCTACATTAAATAGGTAGATACGGTATTCTCGGATGTCGCTGTATAGTTTTGGAGATAATTACCGACGTTTCGGAGAAACCTGCCTTTTCCATGATCAGAGTAAAATTTCTGACTCCATCAGAAATATATATTGGACGTTAAGATTGATTGCCAGTCATTACTCGAATAGAAAATGAAAAGGTGTCGACAATACTAGACGACAAAACTCCTTGACAAAGTTTGGGCGTTAAACTACACTTAGGTTCATGTGCTTTTCTCGCACATCCGATATTCCTTCTACAAACACGATCCAAGAAAGGTAAAAATAAAAAACAAAAGCGGAAGGCACAGTCACGTTTACAGAAAGAAAAAACAGGTTTGACTGCATCTTTATCGTCTCCTATCCTTCCCTGTTCGCCAGACTGACTCACCAGCGAATCGCCACGCAACACTCACAGTCAGGCAACTGGTACGGTGGAGTGAGGACGAGAGAGGACATATTGTTGTGGCAGTCAAAATGGAATCTTTCTTCTGGATTAGTATTGTCGCATTTGGTGCCCTTTCTGTCGCGGTGGTAAGCATTTATCACTTTATTACAGTGTTCCCCAATATTTTCGTTACATTCAGGATGTGGTTATGACAATTACAGCGCCTTTGGAAGTGTAAAGAGAATGCATAACCTACAACTACCGCGGTATCTGCATAATTTATTACGGTACTATGAAGTACTAGAAGAATATAGTTTAAAATGACTATAATTTTGAAGTCAGAGGATTTTCGAGTCAATGAAGGATGCACGAAACCTTTTTAATTTCTATTTTTTTTTTGTCTCGAGTTTTCAGTCTAATAATAGCTTCTAGGTTTTGATTTTCAAACATTTATCCTATTCATAGGTAGGAAAATTGTAGTCGTTCATAATAACTAGCATAATATTTATGGATATAATTTGTCATGATACCGAAATGATAAAATCCTTATTCGTCAGTTCAACATGGTGGGTTTTCGGTTTTGGCGAATTGTGATAATTTATAGGACTCCAGAACCCACTGGAAGTATTTAAAATATATAAAATCATCAGTGCAGTATTCTTTATATAATATTTTGTTTTTAATTGTGGTCACTTTTAATGAGTGTGTGCCTAGTGAGGAAGTTAGCCCAAACAAATGCCTGGTTTTTGCATTTATGCATCCTATGTACAAAGCAGGAGCGTATTATGTTGAGGTAACTCTATATGTTAGTATTCTGGATGTTGTCGGTTAGAATCTCCGTCAGGATGTATGCTGTCATGACAGGTGTTCATGGTTTAACTCAGTCCTTCAAGGCAAATGCCTGGATTAGTCAAGGTCACTTCCTTACAAATTGTTTCCAATTCATCTAACCTCTCATTTGATGCTATATTGTAGCTACTGACAGCGTCATAAAATAGACCACGACATACAGAATCGTCTGCCAAAAGCGAATTCCAAGGCCATGACACCAAATAGTCATGGCGTAATTTGAGATACTATCCCAAAATTTGCCTGGAATGACTGAGGAAAACCAGTCAGGGTAGTAAGTCTGCGAGCCGAGATTTTAACCTGGTACTTCCCGAATTTGAAGCATGGGCTCTAACCTCTCCACGCTGGTGTTTGGTGCAAGATCTGTCGTCAGTACACGTGACCTCGTG
This sequence comes from Cryptotermes secundus, assembly GCF_002891405.2. NCBI lineage: Eukaryota > Metazoa > Arthropoda > Insecta > Blattodea > Kalotermitidae > Cryptotermes > Cryptotermes secundus. Next base: position 46,329 of record NW_019731569.1, on the reverse strand, counting down.
TCTAATTTCCTTACTCATCAGAAACTGGCTGCATGCAGTATTGCTTATCTACGCAAGATGTATGACTTAAGTCATTTTACCGACCATAAAGCTCAGATCAGACTCTTTCGTTAACTAACTAACGAAGTAACTTCATAGAGCTGAGCCCCTCTTGAGAAGCCGCTAATTGTGCAGCTGCTCAAGAATTTTCCAGCATTTTATGGAACCAGAAGGTTCATTGCCGGTCACGGTAGCCGAGCGGTCTAAGGCATACACTGTCTTCGCTCGCTCGGAAGCCGGGATCGTGGGTTGGAATTCCACTCAGGGCACGGATGTTTGTGTGCGTTTTTCTGTGTTTGTGTACGGGCAGAGGCCTTGCGACGAGCTGATCACTCGCCCAAGGAGTCCTACCGCATGTGTAAGATCTAGAAAAACCGAAGTAAACCGAGAAGTTCATGGAGGTAGGCCTAGGCCCACTGGAGCTGTAGTGCCAAGAAAGGAAAAAAAAGAAGAAGGTTCATTACCGTGTTCACTGGTGCCTATCCTGAGCCTGATCAATCCAATCCATCCCATCCCATCCTATCTCGCTAAGATCAATTTTAATATTGTCCACCCACCAACGTCTTGGTCTTCCTAGTGGTCTCCTTCCTTTTGGTTTTCTCACCAATACCCTATATGCACTCCTCTTCGCCCCATTCGTGCTACACGCCCTGCCCACCTCATCCTCCTTGACTTGACCATTCTAATTATACTTGGAGAAGAGTATAAGTTATGAAAGTCCTCATTATACAGTTTCCTCCAACCTCCTGTTACTTCATTTCTCTTCTGTCCAAAGACTTTATTATTATTATTATTATTATTAT
>NW_019731569.1:44860-45348 GCF_002891405.2 Cryptotermes secundus | reverse complement strand
ATTTTACGTGACTCAAATTCCAAGTTTTATTAAGACCTGCAACCTATTCCTAAATTATACGTGGGAATCGAAGTTTGGCTGTAAAGTGCAGTGTCTGTGGCAGTTTGCTGTGCAGTTGTAAATCTGTGTCCGCGATGAATAAATATCGAAGTCAATGGGATATTCAAAATTACTTTATATTTGGGAAATATTTGTACTCTGCAGTATACTTTTTCTCTGAAGCCTTTTTATGTTTTCTGTAAGGAAAATTCCATATTATATAAACCACTCAGCTCATGTATTCTAATGACTGTAGTTGAATCTTGGTTGTATATGGCGCTTTTCCCATTATATAAGAGAATACAAATATGCTGATTCATGGCTATACAATAATAATTCAATTCAATTCGTGTTTATTTATTTGTAAAATTAACAACACAGAGGCCAATTACAAATTTAGCATAAGTATATAGAAGGACACAAAAATAACTAAAAAACAAAACACAAAA
>NW_019731569.1:18968-44498 GCF_002891405.2 Cryptotermes secundus | reverse complement strand
AGAATAAGATGCAGAAACAAACACACCCATACAAAAAAAAACCACGATGTGAGAATTTGAGTTTCAAATAGAGCAGCATACAATAATAATAATAATAATAATAATAATAATAATAATAATAATAATAATAATAAGCTATTAAAGCCGACGATCTATCAGAAAAGCTGTAAAAATCTTCTGTAATTTATGTTATTCTTGAGCCTGTAAATCATGTAGTTTGATTTTATTAATATAAGGCCAACCACGTAAGTTCCCTGAATAACAGCCATTTAAAAGTTTATTTACCGTATCAAACAATTGGTAATTATAAAATACAGTGATATTTATTTGCAGGATGCAGTGCACAAAACATTCCCCTTTTCTTTCATTAAATTAATAGCTGCTAATCTGATGCGTTGTTTAATTGTAGTCGAATAACATGTATCTATACCATTACTGAATTAAATCAATTTATTTTTATAGAACTCTAAATTCGTGTATATAACTAATATTATAATCACAAATGAGAATAGTACAAACCATGGGGCCATATTTATATTGCTGAACATCGAGGGTCTGCTGCAGAAATGAAATAGGGGAGTTACATTTATTCATATCTCGTAAGATTTGAAGTTTTCACGGCTGTGACTATGAAGAATGCCGGCTTCAGTATAAACCGACGTTTCGGAAGAACGTATCGCCTCCATCTTCAGAATGGCTACAGCCAACTGCACACTCTGGTTCCTCGCTCGCGGATTTTTCTACCTTGAAAATGGAGGAGATACGTTCCTCCGAAACGTCGGTTTACATTATATCTACACGACGCCACATCCCAGAAGAAGAGATTCTTCTTATTCCTGTCCTTTTTACTGGTATTATATAACCTTTTTAACAAAGATTATTTTACTGGGCAGAGGCTTATTGGGAAATGGGTTGGAAGGTAGAGTTACACACTTCTTAGCACTACTTAAAATTTATTGCCGTTATATATTCATAAGGAGACGAAAGAAGTCGAAAGGTTGTAAACAACCTCATCAGCTTTACCAGAGGAATATCTATAGAGATCTTCCATCGGAGCTGTCGACAACCTTGGGCCCGTGAGCCGGATGCGACTCCTCAAACATTTCAGCCCTAACCACGGTGTTCCAGCACGTAACATGATTCATTCTAACAGCAAAAAAAAAAAAATCCATGGCCTGTAGTCTGCAAGCGATCTATACCGACCGAGCGACCGCCGCTTGTCAGTGAAGTTAGTGCCAACTTTTGCGGATAGAGGGTGTCGCATAGTCAGCGCAACGGTTCCCTACGGCCGTTAATCTCGGTTTTCTAGACCGGAGCCGCCATTTCCTTGAAATGCCTCCTCAATTATCCTCACTAGGCTGAGTGGACCCCGTTCCAGACCCGGTACTTCTCAGAAAATCTGGTAGAGACGGGTATCGAACCCGGGACCCTTTGATCTGTAGCCAGGAAGTCTGACCACTAGACCACAGAGGCGGTCGTGATTCATTCTAATCCTAAGATATTTGAGACTTTGACACAAATGCGAGTTGTCCGGAGACCTCGTATCCGTATTTCCTACTGTTATTTGCCTATAAGTGAATACGATAAAGTCGATGGAGTTCATTCCAGGTTACCTTACATTCGTGGAAGCAGCTTTAGCATATGCTGTCCGAATTAATTATCAGTTATACTGTTTTTGTTCTCTTATACATCTATGCGTATTGTCACTCTGCTTTCATAAGTAATAGCAATTTAATTGGTTTTGAAATGTTCGACATACGAGATATCCACAAGCAGTTAAGTATTTAATAAAATGTGCACTAAAATACAATAACAATTTTTTCTTTAATTACTGAATGTAAGTAGATTAGATTCTACATTAAGAAAGCAGTCTTCTGGGATTTGGCACCGTGTATATGTGGTGTTAACCGACGTTTCGGAGGAACGTATCGCCTCCATCTTCAGGGCAGAAGAAAAAATATAAGAAATCTGCAAGCGAAGAGACCGTGAGAAACGGTAAAAGCAGACGATGGAGGCGATACGTTCCTCCGAAACGTCGGTTAACACCACATATACACGGTGCCAAATCCCAGAAGACTGCTTTCTTCATAGTCACCGCCGTGAAAGCCTCAAACCTTACATAGATTCTACATGTTCAGTGCACAACTTACAAAGCTGTGATACCGTTCTACAAATTGACTGACAAGTTTTAATTTGAATATATCCTTTAATTTGAGAGAATGTTAATTGATATTTGAGCCAATTATATATTTCGGGAGGCCTCTCTGATTTCAGTCACTCCGAAACACATTTCTCCAGCACAGAGTAAAATTATTTCCCGTGTCTGCGTTAGACAGTGAATTGTTCATAGCATCTATGGCTTCTGTGGTTTTGCCTCGTCCAGGAATAATGGATGACACAATTTATTTCGGAAGATCAATATAAATTGTAACTCGATATGTGCAATATTTAGTATAAAATAAAAATAGCCATTCACATGCAATGTAAAATTTAAATTACAGTTATTAGAATCTTTTTAGTTCAGCTATTCTAATTTGCCTGCAAAAGCGTGGATCCTGTAATTTCATGTTTAACGTAATGTTCTGCTATAATATAATACCAGGAAAGAAGGTTCCTATCTCTGTGTGTTCAGACTTAAGTATTTATAGCCTATTCCGTATGTCTGTGAAGCCCATTAAACAAACTAACGGCGACAAGCAGAAACTTGTTGGCTTAAGACCAGGGGAAAATTAGTCAACTACTGCGATCTCGTGACTGTGATATAGACTGCTGTTATCTGGTAAATCATTCCCCGCCTTTCTGAGGAATGTGGTACCTCCATTTTCGTAATCTTCTAGTATGAAGAACCGCCTCTGTGGTCTGAGTTCCTGGCTACAGATCTAGAGGACCCGGGATCTATTCCCGCCGCTACCTGATTTTCTGAAAAGTAGTGGGTCTGGAACGGGGTCCACTCAGCCTCGTGACGATAACTGAGGAGCTATTTCAAGGAAATAGCGGCTCCGGTCTAGAAAACCGAGATTAACGGCCGTGGGGATCTGTTGCGCTGACCACGTGACACGCTCTCTCCGCTAAACTTGGCACTAACTTCGCCGACAAACAGCTGTCGCTCCGTCGGTATAGTTCGCTTGCGGACTACAGACCACGGAGTTTGTTTTCTTTTTTCTAGTATGAATATTGAGTTATCAGTTCATTCCGAAATGTCCCCAACGATCAACAGGACTACACTATATCACGCCCAAAGAGAGCAACCGTCAGCGTTTCTTGAACATGACTGAAAATTCTAAGCCGTAGTATTCTGTCTCATCTCCGGAGAAGTAACTTGCCCAAGCGAAAAGTTTTTTCCTTGCAAGTGAAATAAATTACAATTATGGAACTATAAGATATATTGGGAGACTATTCAAGAACAACTCTCATACAGTAATATCCGGGGTAGCACACAACTGACATATTAGAAAAGAATGGCAACGAACAGCATATTCAAAAATTTAAAGGAATGTAGTTCAACCAATCAGGTTCAATCGTCTTAAAGAAGAACCCAAAGAGAAATACTATAGTAACTTTCACCGATGAATTTCTCAAAGCTGAAATATTAACACTCAGAACCGTGGCTNGCTGTATTCTCGCGGGAGCAAGCATCGGTTTTTTTTTCTTTTAGATATATCAAGTAATCCATGAATAAATATTCAAAGCAATCGCTGTGAACATGTTGTATTGTGGGTTCAGACGGATGTGACATTACTTATTCTTTTGAACAAGAATTACACTGATCAAAGCTGTTACTATGAATATCTCACAATGCACAAGAACGGTAAGGGAAAAACATTCTGACAGATTCGTATTCGAGATTTTCCGAAAATGGGGCAGAATTGCTAAGCATTCGGGTATAGTACACAGAATTACTGGGTTCTTGGACTTTTTCCATCGTCCGGTATTCTAGAGAATAGAAAATACGACATTTCGGAAACTGGACTGTTTCCGTCCTCAGGTGAAGGGTGTAGAAGACACCTACTCAGTTGGGCCCCTTAGAAAGAGCTAACCTGGGGTTAGTGATATACACTATCATCAGAACCCTTTAGAATCTACTTGAAATATAAGCGATTCACTAAATTCTGACTACTGTAAACGATGATCCAAAACTCAAAAATTTCAAAATAACGGCCATGTACGAACTGTTAAAGTATTTAAACGAGAAAGCAAACAGCTGCTTGCGAGAATGATCAGCCCCCATTATATTTCTTTACTCTCATGAGGATGATGATTTCAATCCCAAATTCATTCCGAATAGATGCTGACACGGCATTTTCACAGTCCCTTGGATTATCTGAATGCAGTGTACCCGAGCGTGGCTAGAGTAACGATATATACTGAACAGTTAGTGCGTGAACTGCTTTTAACTCGTGCCTTTATAACTGTCTCCATTTTATTTTCGATAGACATCCCAAATGGAATATAGCTCAGTTATTGGTGTTAATTAATTTTGAGTTTTAATTCACTTAATGGGGGGTGGAGCCGAACTGGGCCCAATCGGCACGGCGGCCACTGATTGGCCTATTGTAGCCTGCCCCGGGTGATTATGATGATGGAGAATTTGGTGGAATGAAGAATGGCAGGGGAAACCGAAGTACTCGGAAAAAACCCGCCCCAGCACCACTTTGTCCACCATAAATCCCACTTAACCAGATCCGGGATCGAACCCAGGCCGCCGCGGTGGGAAGTATTTGTGTTCAAAAATGCATTTTATGGAAAAAAAATATATTCAGTCTTTTTTTAATTCTGTGGTTTATTTTGAATGAATTTCAGCGAAATTTATGAGAACTAAAATTCATGGACATGAGTGACAAGATCTGAAATTATGATTGTGTCTTATTATACACGTAATTATAAACATGGAAACGTAATTTTCTCTTCCGTGCAAGATCTTACTTTGTAATCTAATTTACTCAGTATTAAGATAATATACGTAGTAATATCAACTTAAAAGTTTTGAACATTTCATATAAATTAAACGGTTGTGTCTTCCTTCCCACGTCATATATGCCTCTCGACTCATTCCAGAATTATATGAAATTTCATAGTTATTAATTTTTCGTAGAACTTTTTAAATGTTCAGACATTTTAAACGTGATCAATCTTCAATAAGCAGTGAGTAATAATTTTCAATCTGATACTCTTCCAGACGGCAAAGTTCAGTAGATTATTATTATTATTATTATTATTATTATTATTATTATTATTATTAATTCGATATTATTTCGTTACAATCAATCACCATTCTAAAGATAATATGTTCGCATATCTGTCATTTTCATAGTCACTCTGTTCTTTTTCTCACACTTATGTGATATTGAAGGCTTATTAAGTATCCAGCGAAACAATATGCTTACGATATCAGTGAACCGACAGTTATTTTGTCTTATATTTAATGGATTACAGCAGAATATGACTCATATCATTGTATAAATAGTCTTAAATATTAACACAATGGAACGCTAATACAAGATTACACGGTATATCTCGTGTCTGTAACTTTTGAGACTGCAAATATGTGTTACTTTTTCCTGCAATAAAATTGCTCTAACACTCTGCAAAGTCTATTAACGAATTAAATCTGGATACCTGGCTTTGTTGCCTAACAGTTACCATAATTTTATTTATAATAAACCAGTCAGTATTTACTGGCAGACAAAATTATTTAATGCATGAAATTTCGGTCCATTAAAATTGACTCAATTGAGCTTTTCTTTTAATAATTTCGATTTTTGAAATGTACTACTTTCTTCAAGCTTCTGCAGAGTTTCAGCTGCCCTGTTTCCATTTTAACTTACAATGGAAACTGTTTTTCAATTAGTTTCTCATGCACACTTTCCCCACTTCTTTCATTGCTCAAAGTAAAAGTACTGAACACAATGCCGTCGGCAGTGACTTTTTGCATACTATATTTTAAACCTATAATTATCACAATTAGCAAGGCTTATATAGGCACCTGTTCAAACACCCTGAAAATTAACATACTGATTCTAATTCTGTGACGGACGAAAGGAACAAACTACAAAAAAATAAATACAGGTACACATAGAATCCATCTTCCAAAGAGTACCTGTAACCATACATGTACTGCAGTTATCACTGAGCTGATAACAAAACTTGAACATATCTGTATTTTGTAGAGCCGCAGTTGCATTCATCAAGGCAAATGATCTTTAATTAGGACTGTGGTGACATGAACGCAATATAGATGTCCTTGGGAGTCGCAATATACGTAAACCAATCCGTTTAGCACAGGTGACCATGTATATAACATTTGATTTTTATCCCACGTTAGCTGGTTAATATCTGCAATAATCATTTTGCATCACATGTTTCAAGTTAAGAGGGAAAAATCTTTTTCACTACAATCCATTTCATTGTTCTTGGTTTTAAACTTTAATATGAGAGCAATATTTTTCAATTTGAACACTGCATGATTTTTTTACATATATTAAAAATTTCTTTCACCATTCCTACATAATTAGTGTCATAAATGGGGACCTCAGAGCAAGACAGACCTTACGTGCCTCAAAAACAAAAGAAGCAAACGCCGTGGTTTTAGTCCACAAGCGAACTATACCCACCGAGCGGCCGCTGCTTGTCGGCGAAATTAGTGCCAACTTCAGTGGATAGAGGGTGTCACGTGGTCAGAGCACCGAGTTCCCACAGCCGTTAATTTCGGTTTTCTAGACCAGACGTTACATACGTCACTGAAATATAATTAGCTGTGTCACAGTAATTCTGAAACACAGCTGGGACCCCAGTGTCCTTCAAGAAGAGCTACAAAATTTTGTAGACTGGAGTGCAAGTTCATTACTAAAGGAAGCTTTATTTATTTTCTTTATGTTTCAGCGAAACGTCGAGACGTCGAGGCTTCCACATTAAATCCTATAATCGGCTGACATAAGGCGGTGAGGTTGTTAGCCTTACGCTCCGGCCGCTCTTTACCCTCCAGGAAGATTCCTGGTACTCATTTCGGTTACAGGCTGAGTCGACTCCAGGGCTGTAGTGCAACTGGAAAGAGTAGGTCAATCGAGAAAATTAATGATATCAGGTATCGAATCTGCGACCTTCCGACTTGTAGCATAGTGCCCCAAGTAACTACGGTGTCGCGTGCCCCAAAAGTTTCTGTAACAAATGATTTTCCAACCAGGAGAAGATAATATGTGTGGGATGTCGTATGAAGAGACAACCACTAGTTGAACTGTCCTATAGGATTTATTGCAGCTGCACAGTATACACAGACGGATAACAACAATAGTGAACTGCTTGAACACTGAACTAGAATTGTAGAACGGTAGAACTGTAATTGTAACTCCCACTAAATGTGTCTTCTTATATAACCTAGAGTCGGACATATAGAAAACGGTTACGTAATAGGTACTGCTGTTGCCGGACACCGTGTTTATAAGTTCCCTAGCAACCGCTGTTTACTTGCTTTTGCCTAGCAACCGTTGTTTACTTGTCGTTGCTAAGCAACGACGCTTGCGTTGTCACACTTGCTTGAATGTGGGCAGTTCCCACATATGGTTCAGCAAATTTTATAAGTCACATAAGTTTACTTACCATCGATTGAATACTGTTAAACTTTGTAAGTGAGAGATGTTGTTAAATAAGTTAGCATACACGAGCATTCTCTAAAAGACTAAAGTGTGAGAATCGGGCACGAAGTTTACTGCTATTAACATTTCTCGGCTGAAGTGCAGTTACAAATTATTAATTAACCATTGCACCTATATGTAAGGGGGCACGCGGTAGCATAGTTGGTTAAGGCACTATGCTACAAGTCTTAAGGTCGCGGGTTCAAGTCACGATGAGGTCATTTGATTATGTTTAATTGGCCCAATCCTTCCAGCTGCACTGTGGCCCTGAGGTCGACTCAGCCTCCAACAGAAATGAGTACCAGGAATATTCTTGGGGAGTAAAGCGCAGCCGGCGCGTAAGGCTGACAACCTCACCGCCATCTGTGAGCCTATTGTCTAGATAATGTAGGACCCTCAACATCTTTCTACTTTTTACTTTACGTGTATATAAGTTTAGCGAGCAGACGAACAATAAATATTCCCGTGACAAGCAACCGATGCGATAACCTTGTCATGTTCCATATATCATGCAATGTACGTAAGAAACAAAAATCCTTTCAAAAAGTTGAATAGTACTCGGAGGCCTGTGTTCTAGCTCCTTGAGTAGATGTTTTAACAACCGGGTTTTAATACATAGCCTCATACGGGCAACATAATATTGTAACGTGTCGGCTGTGTTACGCAACCCAATAAATGCTCTTCGGGTCGGCACGAATTCATTTTTCCTTAGACAAATGGCATGATTATTCATAGCTTTAGTCTCTTCTAAAATCAATTAAAGGTCTCTCCAAAATTTTATGCAATAATCAGATTTCTGGTGTCTCGATACAAGCAATTATATGCTACCAAGTTAAAGGAGCGGCCGCGCCATAGCTCAAGCGGTTAGTCGCTGGCTTCCCACCACGGCGGCCCAGGTTCGATCCCGGGTCTGGTCAAGTGAGATTTGTGGTAGACAAAGTGGCGCTGGAGCAGTTTTTCTCCGAGTACTTTGGTTTCCCCTGTCAATCTTCATTCCACCAATTGATCCACAATCACCCTCACATATCACCTAGGGCTGGTATAATAGGCCAGAAATGGCCGCAGTACAAGGGCCTTAGTCCCACCTCACTAGCAATAAAGAAGTTAAAGGAGTACAAAGCCTTATCTAAAACCATGATCAGATGGTAGGACTTCAGCGTTCACACGCTCACAGGCACAGTTCAATGTGCCATCTGTGTAGCTCCAAATAATTTCATGGTTGTTCCGTAAGTGTCATGTCATCATCATCAGTAATCTGTCAGACGACAGGTCCACAGTCTCTTCCAAAACAATTCCTCCATTTAATGCGATCTAGAGCTTTCTCCTTCAAATGACAGTATCCTCTTCTGTCCCCAAGGTCATCCAGCATCTTCTTACGTCTTCTTGTCACTTCTATCCGCCCCTCTATCTTTCCGTCGATAACTTCTTTTAGAAGGCAGTTTCTGCGTAAAACATGACCGATCCAATTAGCCTTCCGTTTTCTTATTTCGTGTAGGATATTCCTCTGCTCACTGACTCTAATTAACACTTCTTCATTTCTCACATAATCGGTCCAACTGATCTTCTCCATCCCTCTCCAACACCACATTTCGAAGCTTTCCAAGTGTTTCTGATCTACTGCCCTAAGTGTCCATGTTTCAGCCCCATACGAAGCTAGGCTCCAAATGTAGCATTTCACTAGTTTCTTCCTCAAGTGTCATGTAGCATCCAAAATGTGAAAACATCCTTTAACAGCATTTCTTCTGTTCTTCTGTGCACAATGACAACTTTGTGTCTCTCCAGAAATGAAAACTGAGATGGGAGACTGCCTAGAGGTTGAGAATTCACAATTCTTTAATAATATAATTTGTAATACAAGATTTCCCCCCCNATGTAAACCAACTTTGAAAATCGACCGATCCACTAGCAGGAGTTTGAGAATTCACAATTCTTCAATAATATAATTTGTATTACAAGATTTTTTTTTCCTTCTGTACTGTTACTTGTAAATTGAAAGTTCTACAATGAAACATTCTACCAGTTAATCCTCTTACTAATTTCCTGTATCCGTAACTACACGTAGATGAATGTATGGAGTGAGTTATGCTTGAAGTATTACTTTCACATCCTCTGGAAGATAACTATGTTCTCCCGAATCACAGTGTGTGTACTTATTTTTTGGAACAATCACCGTAATTTCCAACCAGGAGCTTATTCAGTAAACAGACTTAACACCGTCTTCGATTAAACATAAAATCTGGCGTATGAATTTAATAAAATAAAGAAATATGTCAACAAAAACATCTCGCTGACTACAAATACCTAATAATTTGTCACAACACCACGAAGCTGATGATAGTAAACAGAAATAGCAATTGCGTTATCTGTTAATATTTACCCGTAGTAGTGGGCTTGTTTATCAAACTGTAAATTTCGAAATTTCTTCTAACATTTCATGGTGCCTTAAAAATTGTTAACGTGCAAGCAGTTATATAGACAAATATTATGCACACTCATTTGACGTTGTTTACACGTGTTCTAGCGTCATGAATACAGCAACGGAAGACAATGTTGTGATAAAGATGACTCACGCAAACATGTTAGGCAGCAATAAATGAAGTAGGCCAGGGGTGTGAAAGCTGTGACCATCACCATCATTTTCTTGACTCTTGGAGCTACTTTGAAAGCTTTGTAATATTAACTTACGGTTATTTTTTAGATTACTTATCGACTCTGACAATATCTAGACCGTGCAACTCCGGTCCATTCGTTTTGAAACAAAAAAGTGTCAAGGCTAATTTGTAAACGTGAATGGTTAATTTGACATGAACTGCAGCACATAAGGTTGAAAGGAACTGGAATGCTGAAATGGAAACTTTCCGGTATCCGACCTACAATATCTTTCAGGGATGCGCAAGTGGCAGGTTTCTAATACATGTGTGGCGGCCCGGGTTCGATCCCTGGTCTGGTCAAGTGGGATTTGTGGGGGGAAAAGTGGCGCTGCGGCGGGGTTTCTCCGACTACTTCGGTTTCCCCTGCCAATCTTCATTCCAACAAATTCTCCATCATCATAATCACCCGGGGCAGGTACAATAGGCCAATCAGTGGCCGCCGTGCCTGGTGGACCCAGCTGGACTCCACCCCTCCCCCCGACTAAGCGAATTTAAAAAAATAATAATAAAAAATCCTAATTGGTCTACAGGACAGACTTCCTCTTGTGAGCATGCAGCTATGATACTGATTATTGGTCAAAATTTTATTTTTCAGGGCCCCGTTATGCAATATTGGACACAACTCCAAAATCCGATTCTTTGGCTCTGGCTAAACTGGTGATAATGCTGATGTAGCTTGTTGCTCGCATGTTGTCACTGTCACAAGCATTTCAGAATGCCGACGCATAATAACTCAATGGAAAACATATTCAGCATATAATTTCAAGTCATCATCCTTTGGTGTACTCACGTTTTCTGTATCGCACCGACACCAAAACGTTTTAACCCTGCATTCCTACAATTATATCCTTGTATGTCTCTCTATCTATTTATGGCTCTACAGCCCTTGCAGTCCTTGGCCGATTTTTCAGTTTCTTAATCTATACACAGTCGGTAGAACTCCTTGGACGGTGTATCAGCCCGTTGCAAGGCCGCTACCTACACACAGAACAACATAAATACAAAATAAATACACACAAACATCCATGCCTCGAGTTGGATTCGAACTCACGATCCCAGTGTTCGAGCAGATTAAGACAGTTTATGCCTTAGACTTCCCGACAATTGTGATCGGCTCTAAGTCAGCTTGTTTCTTCCAAATCTTATACAGAAACATACGTTTCTAGACTGTAAATATACACCAAAATATGTATATATGTATGTATGAACCCCTGTTAACTACAAATAGTCTTACATATTCGATACATAATATAATCACGTATCACTATCTCAGAGTAGCATGCTATAACTTTATTCAGATCATATATAAAATCGTTATTATACAATGTATTGTAAATACATGAATAACTAATCCTAACTCTTTTACTTTGGACCAATAACATCTTGGAACGTAAGTTAGTACTTCAATATATTCGGTTCAGGGACTGACTTAATGAACTTCGTGGGCCAGAATCCATTTCTTCTCTCTCTCTCCTCTTGCTCCCTGGAGCAGAGGGCTGATCTCTCAGTTTCTTGATCATTTTTACAGACGGTAGGACTCCTTGGATGGGTGATAAGCTCTGTACAAGACGTCTACCTAACACAGGACAACACAAACACAGAAGAAACATCCATGCCCTGAGTGGGATTCGAATGCATGATCCTGACTTCCGATCGGGCGAAGACAGTACTTGCCTTAAACCTCTCTGCTACTGTTACCGTCAGAAGCCTTTATGGGATACTAAAACTTGTTCAGTTAGTCTAAAAGACCCCTCATTTCGTTGTACGCGGAGGTTCATTGTCGCGTTTACTGAAGACCGTCACTGGTTTCTCTCTTGAACCCAATGAATTCATTCCAAAGACTCCCACACCATTTGAGATCCACCCAAAGATGTTCCGAATGATTTATTTTCTTCAGGTTTTTCGACCATGTATAAATGAGAACGCGTTCTTTCCTAACGATGCGAAGGAAGCTGGTTAATTTTCGTGAAGTTCTGCATGAAGCGAATGTTGCATGGTCTCCAGTGTTCACGTGCAGGTATACAAGAGAAAGTTGGCAGCACGAACTTGTTCATGAACATCCCTAACCAGTAAGCGAAGCTGAAATGCTTTCAGGAAGTACTTAGAGTCATGAATTTTTCTCACTTCCATAACTGAAACGAAACTCAGCCGTACCAGCTCGAAGCTCATCTTACTTCTTATTGAGATGGTGTGCTTGCGTCTGCTGAGATCTGAAAACCAGTCTATACGGAATCAGTTGCTTGAACACTATGTAAGATTTGAGCGTTACCGTGTCTCACGGTGTTGTCGCTTGCAGATTTACCTATACTTTTTCTTCAACCCTGAAGATGGGGGCGATACGTTCCTCCGAAACGTCGGTTAACACCACATATACACGGCGCCAAAGCCCAGAAGACTGCTTTCTTCACAGTTGCTTGAACAGTTTCTGAACTCGGTTTCTTATAAAGGAGGAAAAACATAAAATAATTAGACGGTATGATAAATAGTTACGTATGCATCTTCAAATTTATCGTACCTAGCTTTTATGTAGCGAGCCTGGCTAACTCCTTTGGTATATAGGCGGGCTACGGGCTTGACGTCCCAGGTTTGGTTCCCGGTGCTGCAAGACTTTTCTCTTCTCCACGGCGTTCAGACCTGTTCTGGGGTTCATCAGCCTCCTATCCAATGGGTACCGGGAACAGAAGGAGCGTGAAGCTCACCATTCACCTCCATCTAGTACCGAGGTCAAGAAAGGTTGAGCTATACCTCCACTCCCTTATATGTCTTCAAGCCATTAGTACTTAACTAATTAAGTACAGGGACAACTTTACCTTTCATGCCGATCACAGTGGCCGTGTGGTCTAAGGCATGAACCGTCTCTGCCAACTCGAACACTGGAATCGTGGGTTCGATCCCACTCAAAGCATGGATGTCTGTATGCGTTTATTCTGTGTTTATGCTGTCCTGTGTGTAGGTGGCGGCCTTGCGACGGACTGATCCCCCATCCAAGGAGTCCTACTGACTGTGTATGCAATTAATAAACTGGATAAGCGGCCAAGGTCCACGAGGGCTGTAGTGCCATAGATAGATAGATTTTTAATATATATTTTATTTAACAAAAAGTACTTAACAATAACTTAGAATTTTACAACATAACATGTAAATAAAAGAAAAAAAAAGATAACATATATTTAAAATGTATACTGACAAACTTACCGCCATCTATGAGCCGATTTTATAGATAATGTGGAACCCTCAACGTCTCACAACCCTATGGGCCTTCACGGCCTGGTACAGGGATAGCTTTACTTTTCTTTTTTTACTTTTACTGCATTTTATATGCAGTTGATATAGGTAGATAGATTCTATGCACTGAAATGGACGTAATGGCAAACTACAGGTTTGACGCAAAGTGGACATGAACGGTTATTTTCTAACCCAAGAAAAAACGCCATCTACATTCGCTGAATAAAATTAATTTTGTCAGAGATAGCCTACCTCGAACAGAATCAGATCTGCTACGTTTTAACACCACTTCGCCACCCAATTTTATCAGCAGCCGCTCGTAGGCATGTGTAAGAGAAGGAATACCATTAGAAGTGACCGGATGGCATGTTTTCTGCTGCTTCTGTTCACGTAGTAGTACACGTCACCAACTATTACAACATCACACCATACCTAATTACTTAGATGTCAAGATTTATATTATGTTGTCTCCCTATTTTCCCACTCCTTGGCCTCAGGCATTGCAATATGGGCCATGACTGTGAAGCGCACAGCCTGAAAAACCTGGTTACGTGAGGAGTTACCTTGAGGCATCTAAGTCCCTACTTTGTGTAGTGTGAGAATCCAACAGAAATGCCGGAGAATTTTGTTTGTGTAACTTTCTTCATGAACTGAAAACGCTGCGAGAATATCATAGTAAAGATTAAAAATACATGTACTTCAGCAATATCAAAAGATGGCATGTTAGAAGAACTTGGGGGGGGGGACAGCATTAAGAAATGAAAATGATATTTTTTATGAAATTAAGAACAGAAGTATTTTTAAAACTGCATGCAGCTTTTTAGTTCACATCCTTCCTAAAAGATAAAAATTATAATATCTACCTACCGCTCGGCGCTACAGCCCTGGGTGAGCCTTGGCCTCCTCTACGACCAGTCTCCACAACCAGTGCTAGCTGCCATAGGAATAGACCCACGCATGATGACCCGAGGTTGGTTGTTAGGTTTCTGAACAAAATTCTTTTCACAGGATGAGGTTGTTAGCCTCATACCCAACCCCCAACCTGGTGGACCAAGGTATCTCTCTTAGTCTGGGCTCTACCCTTTGACCTTTCCTGCATGGATGACCGTACCGGTAGTTAAACTACCGCCAGCATAGCTCTCAAGGTCACAGAGCCACGCAAGCCCCACCATCACGACAAGGTGGAGACAGCTTTGGGGGGTAAAGATTATAATATATTATGTATATATAACTACAGTTATGGTCGTTGTTTGTATAATATGAATGTGTTACCAGTTTTTACTCTGACTAAACAAAGAATTTTGGAATTTGAAGAAAGCAGTCTTCTGGGATTTCGCACCGTGTATATGTGGTGTTAACCGACGTTTCGGAGGAACGTATCGCCTCCATCTTCAGGGTAGAAGAAAAAATATAAGAAATCTGCAAGCGAAGAGACCGTGAGAACCGGTAAAAGCAGTCTGCTTTCTTCATAGTCACCGCTGTGAAAGCCTCAAATCTTACAATTTTGGAATTTGTGTGCAATTTTGCTTTTGGCACCTTCTAGTTTTTTCAGCTTACTCTCTCATTGATCATCAAGTGCAACTGAATTGCCATAAGGGGACGACTGTATCGGTTTTGAAGGATTGCATGTACCTGCGACCTATAGCATAATTAGTTTTGCTTGTTGAACACGATGAATGTAAAAATTGTCTTATCCTTCAACGTCAATTCACGAAACGTTAAACACAGGCTGTAAGAAAAAAATGAGAGAGTGTCTACAGGAAGATAATATGCTTCAAAATATAGTTAAAGTAATAAGCTGCTGTGGGGGATCTTACTGAGTTTTCAAACCAAACCCAGTTTCCTGTAAATATTGTGGAATGGGACAATGGACTTTGAAGTGCATAAAACATGAAAACGTAGTACTGCAGACATTTACTAGTCTATATGAAGGTAGACTTCAGGTTCCTCAGGCGCAAATTACATATGTATATGGGCTAATTACCCCCCCCCCTTTGTATACCGGTTTACTAATATATCAGAATTATCAGACACACTCTCGATAAGGGCGATAATTGTAGGATAGTATATTCGTTTTGTTCGTACACTCTGACTTTCCGTTGAAGTAAACATATTATCTTTTATCCTTGCAGAACTTACGTAAATGTCCTAGAAAGATATATTTTTGGAAATGCTTTCCTATTGCGCAAGAAACCAGTGGTCCGGTTCTATAAGGATTACATACAAAAACGGTCGCAGAGGAGCACAGACAGCAGGCTCTCAACAAATTCACAAACTCCGTAGTCTAGGGGTAACGTTCCCACCTCATGACTCAAGGTACGCGGGTTCAAACCCGGTGGAGGTCTTGGAATTTTTAAGGGCGGAAAAATTCAGGGAACGAGCCCTCCGGGAGGGACTTTAATGGCGAGAGTTTTTCAGTCATTCAGCACCCTTATGAGGGGCGTGAAGGGCAATGACTGTCAGGAGCCTGCTGCTCAAAAAGCCTGAGCTTTCAGGCTTGAATTGTGAGTTATTATTATTATTATTATTATTATCATTATTGGAGGGGGTGGGGTTCCCTATGCACCGCGACTAATAGTCTATTGTACGCCCCCCTTTAATATTCAACCAGTCGCCATGCCCTTCCGGTACTGGTGCTCGCTATCAGCCCCATTCTGCCAGCGAGGTCGGCCACCTCTCTGGCAGTGGTCCCCGATACTTTCCCATCTACCGGAGGAATTGGAAACTACCTGGGCGGGAAACTTTGCCTAATTTTGCTCAGAGATCTCCCAGGGACGTGCCGTAAATCTACGACACGGGACACACGGCTTAAAGGAACTGGTCGAGAATGGGGCACTGAGATGGTTAAGTGGAAGGAGAATGTTTCTATTTTTCTTGCCAAAAGGCAAACATTATCTACGAACTCCGTGACTACAAGAACGGAACATTTAGTTTACACATCACTCAAGAAGTTTTTCATATAAATTTCGACATGAAATTTATATGAAGGTTACATAGAGCATCGGTCCTAGCCAACATGTTTGGTATGTGCATTAGGATCTGTTCCTTCATAAAATATGCTGCAACGTTAAATTAATTCTGACTAAATGTCTTCGGTTTAGGGGATGTTCGGTCTAGAAGCATTAATATGTAAAAAAAATTAATTAATTTGTTGCCTTACCGATGCGCAACTTTTGAACTAAAGTAGTCTCAATTTCCCAACAATATGTATAAGGCCCACATCCTAAACTAACAAATGAAGGGGACACGTAGGATTTTCCCCCGCATCCTGTCAACAATAGAAATCGGTTTGGATTTTCCCCCGTGTCACAGCAACAGAACAAGGTTCTCTCAGTTTGGATTCTACCATAAATCCTAACAGCAACACAAGATAGTTTGGATTTCCCCTGGTATCCAAGTGACGGCAGAAGATAGTGTTTGTTTCCCCCGTACACTAGCAACAGCAGAAGATAGTTNAACTTGGGTCGAAATACTAAATTTTCAGTTATTTATGAAACACGTGCGAATAATTTCCATAAATAAGTACATACCTCTTAAGTATATGCAAAGGTTTTTTTTAATAAATGGATATCAAACAGATCTGAAAGTAAATATTTTCAAAGTAGTGTTGTTATCCAGTAGTTAAATAAGCTTTGCAGCATTGCATCTGATGTATGATGTATGAACAATTGATTTGCATCTTGGTAAAGACAAATTTACTGGTTATTTCCTTCAGTTCCTGTGCAAGAGCAGGAATATAACCTTCATATGAATCTTTACCCCCTCCCCCAAATATTTTCATTTCATCATTTCCAGGTACGATTTTACTCGATCTCTGCAATAGTGGTTACAAATGAATGGTAAAATGTTCCGTTAACGTGCCAATCTGCGTTCACAAAGCCAAAATAAAATCTTAACTGTAAAAAAAGTTTCATACATGACATCCGCCATGTTCATATGGGTCATTCCATGTGAAGTCATCCAGATAGGTCGCTCGATCATTTAAAAAGAAAAAGTAATTTGTACACTTATTTCTACATATTTTCATACTTCAAAAATATTTATAATACGAAAAAACTCGTTTCGGCTGAAATGGAGGTTTGCGTTATCTTCTTTATCTCGATAAATATTGAAGCTAGAGACTCCAATTGCTGATGAGGGTAATAGAGGAAAGTGGGCGAATTCTGCGAACTTAAAGGAAAATTTATTTTCCAGCTGATGTGAAACATTTACAATGTTCTATATTTATGTGACTTTTCTTTGTTTATACCTGTGCCATNCTTGTAATTTACTTGTAATGGATTGTATTAGAATGTTTATGATATTTGTACGACAAGTTGTATCTTGTGCCAAATTTGTAACCAAGACGATCTCCACATCCACATGAGTTTGTAACTCCTGATAGGATTTATGGAAGTGAAATAAAGTATGAGAGTAACCTCACACCATTTTCCAAATGCAAATTAACCCACACAAATGTCAGTACCTAAGCAAAGTAAGTACCTAAGCCTAGCAACTGAATTAGATGAACAAACATTATAGTTTACACTGAACATTATACATGCATGTCAAAACTTGCTGCTTCTGTCTATCTCTTTTTTGTACAAAAACTCGCAATTTCTTCCAGAATTTCTGCAGTTCAGATATGCATTTTCAATGACTGAACTTCATGATATGAGTCATCATCAAAAAATGTACCTATCAAATTCACTTTCTTGTAATTGTTTTTCCTTTTTCACGGCCTCATCCAATTGGATCAAATTTTATTTTCTTTTTTCTCATTCTAAGCAACCATTTTCCTCTAACCTCTTTTTTCATATCCAAATTTTCGCGTTTCTTCTTCATCGGGTTCCCAGACAGGATTTCAGGTTTCTTTTGAAGATTAGCCCAGTTACAAACATTTTGAGTTTTTGGGATAGGCTAACCAAGGTTAACAGTTCTTATTATCCCTGACTGTGGTTCTTCTGGTGGTTCAGTTTCAAAATCCAGCAACAGACTTATTACATATTAATTCTATTAAAGCTTTGTACCCTGAAGTTAGGACTTCTGTTATCTGTTCTTCATTCACCATTATTTTCAAGATCATATCATTGGTTTGTTGAGCAGTTTCAAATTTATGTTCAGTAAAGAAATATGTACTGGACTGGACATGTGCAAACTTCTTATACCACATTACAGGATACTGTGTTGAATGAGGTTTTAAAAAATTTCATGGGCTCTAGAATCTGACTACCAGTATAGTAAAACAGTTTACAGTCATTTGCCTTTGAAATACTGGAAACGACATTATTTCGAGAAACAGTTCAATAAGCAACATTCTGCACCTTCTTCTGTTCATCCGTGATGTGTCACCATCGCATGATAAATGACTATTCACTTAACCTTGGCAGTGTTTACAACCAGTAGTATAGCTTGCAGTATTCCCATCATGCACCACTTCATTGCATATAGACATGGAACTCTGAAACACAGAAATAAATTATTTACACTGCCTTCATTGAGTAGTTCATGTAAGCAATTGTGAACAGAGGTTTATTAAAAGAGTATGTATAATAATTGGGCCCAAATTGAATTATTTAATGTCAATTTTAGAATATTATCAACTCAGCACATTAACTGTAATCTTACAATTTATTAAATAGAAAAAGTGAATGTACAATTCTCTTGAATATAATTCTTAAAGGGGTGAGGATACTCTGCCATATAACTTTCTTACTTATAGGAGTCTTAAATTGATAGCCAAAATAAAAGTACATATTGAAAATGAATTAATAATTGTACAAAAACAATAAAATGTCACAGTCAGTAATGAGAAAAAGTAAGATACAAAGAAATAGAAAAAATTACACAAAAAATATGTAATGAGATTAGCTAATTAGATTAGTAGGATATTCCTCTGCTCACTGACTCTAATTAACACTTCTTCATTTCTCACATAATTGGTCCAACTGATCTTCTCCATCCTTCTGTATTTATCTGTATCCCATAAAAAATAAGGGACAGATTCTTTTGCATTACTTAAAATTAGGAATGTGTGATTCTTGAAGTTTCGTGACAGAAGCAAGAAAGAAAATTTCGCAATCTCAAGTCAGACATTAATTTTTCAGTGTCAGACATAGAGATTTTTTCTGATAACTGCTTTTGTTTTGTGTGTCGGAGTCTTATTGTTCAAAAGGGAAATGTGTCGTATTTTATCAAATGGAAGATCAGTTCTTTCCCCTCCTTTCAAAAATTGCAAGAAATACATGTCATGAATTTGAGTGCTAAATAAATATATCTATGATTCTGTATTTCAGCATCCTGTTGCAATTGTTCAAATTAGTGTCCATCGTTTATCATTGTGTTGCAATTTTGATGGAAGATAAACAATGGACACTAAATATATATATCTAAGTCGTTTCTAAGACACTGTAGATCATATCAAGAGAAGAGGTACTAGTGCAAAATGAATTAATTTATGAATAAGTGACATAATTTACAATTTCTACTTATGATTATGGCGATTAAATACACGGAACAAACTCCTGTGTAGCAGCAAGAAAATATATTGCCTCCTGAGGCGAACATCCTAATGCAGAAATAAAGAAAGAGAAAATTATGCCAAGAATTATCTTTCAATATTACTAAGCATTGACTCTGTAAACAGCGGTCGTTGCTAGGTAACGCCCAACAACAGAACATTATAAAATAAACAACAAAAATAAATTCACCTCAAATTATTTGATCATGTATCTTTTCATAGTATATCACTGTTTTCACTTCTGTGCACCATTTCTCCTTTCCATTAGCATGGCTAATTTGGTGTACTGCATAGGGTCAAATTCATTATTTTAAGCTTATTTCAATGTCTTTCAAAAAAATTTGTTCTGAATTATGTTGTGGTTTATTTTCCAGAAACTGAACCTGTGGTTATTTTCACCTGCTTATGGCATTTTAAATAGATTGGTTCTTTATGTGTACCAATATGTAAAACAGAATAGTAGCTTACTGCCAACATTTTTTCTGTCATGTACAGTGCGTACAATCAAGTGCGCGCCGCAGCTGCAATTTGCCGTGAGTCATACCACCGCAGAACGGATGCAGTCGCGGGGAGGAGTTGCAACGGCCACTATAATAAATTCTCTAGCCTCTTTCCTAATATATATTGTATATGTTCACATTTCATAAATATAACTGTGAATTTTTGCTTTTTCTTGTTTGTAGGCTCATGAAGGTCATGACCATACACACCACCAAATGCACAGTGCATCTTCAGATGAGAAGTTACCCATAACCATCTATTATGAATCTCTATGCCCTGATAGTATCAGATTTTTCAAGGATCAGCTGGATCCTACATACAGGGCTCTTGGAAAATATTTAAACATTGAATTTGTCCCATATGGAAAAGCCAGACAAGTAAGTATGGTACAATCTGAGATCCATAGGTTACCTTAATTTTATTATCAGTTCTGTCATAGATGAATTCCCCTAAAACCTCAAAAGAGGTCCATTAAGAATGTGTGACTTCCTACTTCCCTATTTCTCTCTCATGAGAAGCATAATGCTACAGTCATCAGCCATGACTTTTCACTGATCATGGGTGAGGCCTGTGAATTAGGGAGAATTAGAATGTTTAATGCATAATTCAGGTTAAGGCTATTCAATTTCTTTACTAATGATATATGTATATTATATGAGACGTTTAAAAATATCTGTAACTGATATTGTGTGCTATATAAACGCACGTGACATGATTGATGGACCAAAATAAAGTCTAGCTAATCGCCACAATGACCAAATTAATTTCTTCTTACTTGAAACCCAAAATTTGTGCTGGATTTGAGGTTTTCACTGCAGTGACTGTGAAGAGTATTATATTCTGAGCTGTGATTCCATTTAACCTGGTAGAAATTTACTAATATTTCAGAAGAATGTATTGCTTCCATCTTCAGAGTCAAAGGGTAAGCCAACCAACCAACCGACCAACAAACCAGATTAAACAGCTTCACATCCCAGAAAATAGTACTCCTTCAGTTACGTTTTAAGTACATATAGTAACCAGAGAAAGTTTGAAATAGGATGGATAAATGTCCATTAGTTTAGATTGTACACAAATTTAAGCTTATTGACTTGGAGTGAAACTGTTTCACAGCTACACAGTACAAATAATACGAGTATTACAAGTATTCAGTGGTCATAAAGTTTCTAAGAACAGTTTAGTTATCACATATGAGAACATTACATTATTGGTAACAATCATCATTAATATCAGAAAATTGTTAGAAATTGTCATTTGACAAATTTGATCTCTATAATCACTTTCACATACAGACAACCCAAATTACATAGCATGACCACATAAACTCACAAACTGCTGAAATGAAATCTGAAATTTATATTGGAATAAATTGTATGCATTCTGTTAATGAGAAAAATAGTTTTATAAATGTATATATTTTTGCAGTGGTACAGTAATAATACCTACCATTTTGAATGTCAACATGGGACAAGAGAATGTTATGGAAACATTGTTCAGGCATGTGCTATAAATGTGTTTCATGATGAGACGAACATTTTTAAGTACTTAACATGCCTCATGACAACAGTGAATATCACTCAAGTCACCAATGCAACATATCCTGTGGATGAAGTAAGCAATATTTTTTTACTTAAAATAATTTGGCCTTACTGTACATTTTAATCTAAAAGCTTGAAATATTATTACCAGTGCTTGGATTTATGGAATGTAAATAAATTCAAATTCAAGTAGCACAAATTAAATGTTGACCCTTTCAATGTTGAGAGTGGTATAGAGAACTTTTCTCTTTATGATCGCATGGCAATAGAATTGCCATTTGTGAAATAATGCAAGTAGTTTTGTTGAAGGCTCATACAGGACTAATATAACACACATAAGATGATTAGTTTATAAGTGGTCAGCACTTGAGTGAGATGTGTTGTTCATAGCATCAAAAGATTGAATTTAAAAAAAGAATGTGAAATATAGTACATAATATTTCAGTGTGGATCTGGCCTGGATGTGGATAATATAAAGAAGTGTGTTAGTGGAGCTGAAGGTCTGAAATTCTTGTCAGAAATGGGGAACAGGACTTCTGAGTTACATCCCCCACTGACGGAAGTTCCCGCTATCTCTGTGAATATGGTAAGCAAATAGCAATGCTAGTGAAAGAGACAGATCTTGATTTAAATATTTGCTACAGACTGTGAAAGGGGGTTAGTGCGATAAGGAAAACTTGGCTGTATCATTGCTCATAACATGAGAACACTAAATGTGACTCTTACAATAAAATTGCTTTCTTAATGCAGTCTCTTGAGCACTTTGAAATAATGTAATATCCATATTAACAAGTTGTCATCAATAAATGTTAGGAAAATTTAATTTTTAAGACCCTGTAGATGAGGACACATATTTCTCTAAAATATTGGTGTATACCTAGAGAATTCCACATGCTACATCCAAGAAGACCATATTCACATCCAAGCAACTGCCTTGGAGATCACATATCAGTAAAATTTTTCTTCTTTGCAATAAGAAAATGATGTCACAGTAGATTTAAATGGTTAGAGAAGACAGGCAGCAGGTGCCTACAAAAGGGGTTACAGGAGTAGAAAGAATATTAGTAAAGGATACTGAAGAATGTTCTTTCAACGTGTGTGTTTCACGACAAGTCAGCAATACTTCAGGTGAAATGTCAGATAATGTCAAGTAAAAATCATGAGTATGGCACTGGTTCTGTTTCTAGCCATTGAGGAGATATAAATGTGTTATGTGCAGACATACGAAAATAAATTAGTGTATTAATTAGGTGAATCTGTTGGTATATTTTGCAAGATTTACCTGAAGTTAAATATCAGAAAAAGTCCACCAGTCTTCAATGTATAGTATTACTCAGTTTTAAAACTTTTACTGCACATTGCTTAATTTTGGAGTGTTGTTTTATATAAGTACCAACATCCATAATTTGACACAATAATTCCAGTCCTATAGTTTGATCTTCTAGATCATCTGTTTCATAAGATTTAACAAAAGAACCGAAGCATGGTTAAGTCCAGAGATTTCAATAGCCAAGTTACTGGACCAGAAAGGCCAATACCCTGATTCCTATAATATTGATTTTTATAAGCCATAACTTCAAAACGAAAATGTGGAGGCACTCCCATCATGCTGACAGAACACTCTGAGCCTTGTCTCCATCACCAATCCATTTATTAGTAAGTGCACATAGTTAGCTGGAGTTAGACAGTCTTCCAAAATTAACGAGTCAATCAGACCACGTGAAACATTTGCTTAGAATTGTCTGGAGGTGCTTTCAGTGATCCTGTAAGTACTATTGGCAGATCATAAATTGGAATTACATGTATTATTAATTCCACCCTGATTGAAATGTACTTCATGACTGAACAGTGTGTCATGAAGAATCTGATGATGAATAAGCATCCACAGGCAAAACTGAGTGTGAAAATCTTAGTTTAGTTTAGTTTAGTTTATTGTAAAATTCCATCGATCCAGTCTGGGTTACAAATACGCCTGACGGATATAGAACCAGTCACAGACAAGAAACTAAAATACACATGCTATGAAAAAAGCATAGGTCAGATCAAACAATAAACCAATAAACCAAAATGCTTATCTTCTTACTTTAACATTAAACATAACATCTTAAATTTAATATTGTAAAAAATCATCATACCAAAAGGTAGATGATAACATATTTATGCGAAAATAAGTCACCTATGATACATAAAATCTTAAAAATTCACATTAAAATTAGTAAATATTATTAAAAAAATCATTCAGTGAATAAAAAGAATTCAATAGAAAGTAATTTTTTAGAGTATTTTTAAATTGATTCTTATCATCAGTCAATTTTTTTATGCAAAGAGGTAAGTGATTAAATGCCTTTATACCCATATAATAAACACCATTTTTATAGACAGACAACCTTGGTTGTGAAGGGTAAAAATTATTTTTACCTCTGGTGTTGATATCACATAACTCTGAATTTGTTTTAAAAAAGGAAATATTATCAATTACAAAAATTAGTAATGAAAATATATACTAAGAATAAAACGGTAATATATCTAGTTTCTTAAACAACTCCCTACAGGAATCCCTATTTCTGGAATTTGTAATAATTGTTATGGCCTTTTTTTGTAGTTTAAATATATTGATACTATAAGGTGATACTATAATTGCCTGGATCAGGGGCATGGACTGCTGCAAATAAGGACACAAATTTTTATTGTGTTATTTGACATACCCCCAGTTCAGATTCACCAAGTTAACTACAAATTCTTCAAATACTGATTGTCAGGCTACATTGTACTAAGACCAGTGTGCACTCTTCCACAGTAGTGGGCTATCCTGTTGCATGTTTCTGTTATGTGGAATGCCTGCCCTTTCCCTGTAATCTATGATGTGTGTTATTAAACACTTGTTTGCTTGGGATTTTGCAGTTTGTAAAATATCTTCAATATTGCCCAACCTCCTCTCTGCTGCTGCCATCACAGAATCCATAATTGCAATAGATATCAGTGTATTTAGTGGGTGCTACTCTTGATTAATTCTGCAAAATCACATATGCAGACAATAAAATTTTGAGCTTACTATAACACATTGTCATGTTTGACAGTTAGCTTTGGTCAAAAACTAGTGAGGCAGGAAACAAGAGGGGATCAGTTCAACTGAAACTGTTGACCAATGTAGCCATATATCAACTTACACAGAAGTTGACTGAAACTGCCACCAGTATTTCCATGCATCAAATTTCACAGATGCTATTAGGTCTGATAACATAATTATAATCTGATGACATGGTAACTGTGGTTAGTCAAAGAGTAGGACAGAAAGATGTTATTATTATCATCAGCTGTAAGTTGTAATATTTCAATCTGCTGACCTGTAGTTGACGCACACATGAACACACACACATAATATACATATTTGACTTATGGTTTTTCTTTCCTATGATGAAAACATGGGGGCATGTGGTACATGGTTGAGGCACTATGCTACAAGCCAGAAGGTCATGGGATCAAATCCC
>NW_019731569.1:0-18868 GCF_002891405.2 Cryptotermes secundus | reverse complement strand
GGGGGGGGGGAGTAAAGGGCGGCTGGTCGATATAAGGCTGACAACCTCACAGCCATCTGCGAGCTGATTGTCTAGAAAATGTGGGAACCTCAATGTTTCACAACCCTATGGGCCTCCATGGCCTGTTAAAAGAATACCTTTTCTTTACTTTTTTATGATTAAAAAACATTTTACACTTTTAGTTTTAAGTGATATTTCACTCTTTCCTTCATTTGAATGAATATATTGTACGGTGCTTAGACCTTTTTGAAAGCTTGTTCTTGCTTATACTACAATATAAATATGATAAATTTGGCAGATCAATTATGATATCATTGTTCTATGAGAAAGAATTAAGATTAAACTATTCGTGCACTTTGTACCTGCTTCAGGTCAGATGTGTAATTGAGTGAATTACCATATTATGAATGAGAAGGCAATTTTAATCTCTAACACTTGTGAAGAACCTATTGTGTTATATATTCATTATTTTTTATATTTCTTTGTTTATATGTTTCTTCACAAGGGAACAAAGCCACATGAATCTGCTTTTTGCCTTTCATTAAATATGAAAGAGATTTCAATGGCTGCTGAATCTATCATAATCATAACGTATTCTTCAATGTGATAAAACAAAGGATCATGTAGACTGAGCAGAAGCAAAGAAAAATTTAATTTTGAAACAGATGTTTTTCATCTTCCTTATAATTATGTGGTCAGAAGAGCAGGTTTCTTAGGCATAGAAATACGAGTATATCACTAGACAGTGCTTTCAAAGACACTACTATATATGAATTTGGTGTATCAACTATGGTATTCCACATCAGAAGCTTAAACTTCAGTTTTCTAATATCACTTGCTGTAACTAGGTAACATGGATTTTTCACTCATTATCTGAAATATTTTGAACATTATTGTTCATCTTCAGAGGCAAGTCATTGAAAGGAAAAGTTAATTATTTGCTTAGAAGATAACATTTACATAATATATACAATATAATGCAGTAAATCTTCTCTAGGATTAAAGTAATCTCTCTTAGTATTTGCTTACTGCTTTATGGTTTTTGTGAATGCGTTTTTACAATAATATATTCTACCACTTACTTACTTACTTACTTACTTACTTACTTACTTACTTACTTACTCATGGAGCTGAGCCCTTCTTGAGGAGCTGCCAATTCTGCAGCTACTCAAGAATTTCCTGGCATTTTATGGAACCTGAAGGTTCATTTTCGTGTTCACAAGAGCCCTCCATTGGCCCCTAACCTGAGCTAGATCAATCCAATCCATACCATCCAATCCTGTCTCTCTAAGATCCATTTTAATACTGTTCACCCACCTACGCCTTGGTCTTCTCAGTGGTCTCTTTCCTTCCAACTTTCCCGCTAATATCCTATATGCATTTCTCCTCTTCCCATTTGTGCTACATGCCCTGCCCACCTCATCCTCCATGGCTAAATTGTAGCAGCTTAAGCTATGGTTTGATAAAGAATGTTCCAAACTGTTAGATACAAAAATACAAGCCAAATTGCAATGGCTACAGGTTCCAAGCCAAAAGAGTAATAATCAAATCTTCCATTAGCTGCATTCCAAGACAGTTCCTTTGCTGTTGAAGGTTGGTCTCTATCCAGAATTTACGCTGCTATCTTCTCAATTTACTTGCACTGATAACTATGTGAGCAGCAGCAACTCCAGCAACACCAAAGAATAGCTTTTTTGTTAAATAATTTGTCCCTGTGTGAATGCCAAGTTTCCAGCACTTGCTGCTTGTCTTTATACTACATAAGTACATGGAAATATTGAGCAGCCGAAAGTTCCTTATTGTTGTTTCAGTGTGGATCGGGGGGCAATGATTGATATCAAAATACAATGGGCACTGATGTCATAACCCCACCTCCAGTCTCCTTATTAACACATATATAACATTCTGCCATTTCATGCATGCTCCAGAAGAAACACTTGGAAATAGTTACATAGCTGCAGGTTTTCCTTGTGCTCAGCTATAATAATGGGAATATTTTTTTTTCTTTCTAGTCTATTTTGATGTGGTTATTGAAACAGAAACTTGGATCATGGTGTGGTATAATATAGTCATATTCTTAGCAGACTTGCAGTGAATGGTTTGAAAGTTACAATGGAGCATTAAAGCATTAAAAATATAGTCTTCAAAGTATCAAATAATAGAAACCTTGAAAACTGTGCTGCAGTAGCTCTTCTGAAAAGTTAAATGGGACTGAAGAAGTGGATGTTCTCAAAACACTCAACATCCAAAATATCTAGAATGGTGTTTGCAAATTATATGTTATATCATATTCCTTATTTGTTTATTGGGAAACTCTTTGTGTTGAAAGATGGTATAATATTTGTTAACCATGCAGTTGTTCAATGAACTTATCCTAAAATAGCATCATCTTGGTTCACTAACAGAGTAATTTCATCCAGAGAATGTAGGGTATTGCCTTCTATATGAACCCCACACTAAGTGTCTTGTTTTTTGCCTTGATTATGTCGTTTATGAAAGATTTGGTTATGAAAACTATCTGTTGGTATGTGATGCCATGTAATCTGGCAAGAGTGCTGATGTTTTGGAGGAATATTCTACAAAAATGCTTGCAAACTTCTACCTGACTATATCGGTAAATCACAAAAGTTGGCACTTTTCATGACCATATCTTATCTGACACAAGCTCTTGACAAAGATGAAAACCCAGTAATTAAATTGACAATTGTAGGATTTTTATGCAGTGTGCATTTGTTTCTTTCAGACATTCAGCTATGAAGAACAACAAGAAGCAGTGAACAACTTCAAATCTGTAGTTTGCTCTCACCTCAAAGCTGCAAATACAAATCCTGCAGACTGCAAATCCAGTTCATTTACTGCAGTATCAAGTATCCTAGTGGTCACAGTTGCATCACTTTTCCTTGCTACTACTGCCTCTTAGTTTTATGTACACATAATCATAGCCTTAGGATTCAACACAGTGAAATTCTGTCAGAAATTTTAAGTATAAGTAAGCTAGTGATAAAGTGATGAAACGAAGTACACTTCTTAATAAAATGCATCCTGTTATGTGTTATAAATAAGGTATATAGCTATATATAAAAGTATGCAGTCTACACAACAATATTCTGTATTAAAATGAGTTTAATAATAACATACTCTAAAGCTTCGCTTATAATAATTAAAATAACTGTTACAGATCGGTCCAAATAAACAACCTTTTGGATAACATACAGAATAATGAGCATGAGCTCCACAAGACGATAGTAAGGTCAAGACCACATGACCTCACTTATGCAAGAAGATCCAAACAAGCAGGTGCCCCACACTGTAGTTCCTTCTACCACCAAAAAACCATGTCAACACGTGGCGGTCACAAAGTTTTAAAGAGATTTATCACAAAATATTTCATTTCCATTTTTGTACAATTTTAATTTTTATGTTTTAATCTTTAGTTTTTAATTTTTAAATTTTAACTGAAAGATTCAATTTATTAATTTAAAAACTCTCAAAAGCACAATAAGGATCATTATTGAAGAATTAGATGCAAATATTTAGAAGTAATTGAACAACTGAGACTGGTATCATTGTATGCCTGATGATGATCCAGTATAAGGATTGAAACATGTAGAATCAGTAAAAACCAATGTTGATACAACAGTGTCTACTTTGTTTTTAAATGCAGAATATTATTGTGTAGACTGCATACTTTTGTGTGCATTTAAAGTACACTTGTTTGTGGTATTCTTTTAGTTTTGTGTGATTACAGATGTAACTATTTTGAAATTAAATTATTTAGTATCTCACAAGTAGTTTTTTTGTTATGTACTATTTCATTTTAATTGTACAACACACTGTCAGACAAGAAAACAATTTGTGGAATATACATGTACAGCATGAGAAGCTGGTACAGCATAGATGGTATAGCGATTGGCTATGCGCCAATGATGACCGAGGGGTCAGGGTTTGAGATGCAGTAGAGTCAAGAATTTTCACTTCTTCACATTGCCCAGACTGGCTCTGGGGCTCACCCAGCCACCTACCTTTCCTCAGTGGTAAAGTGGCATGGATGTAAAAAAAATTGTTGCATGTAAGACGGAATGTCAGAGGCATTTGTTAATTAATTAATAATGTGTAACAGGATGCCACAACATAATATTATGAACACGGTTACCTTTATAATGAAACCTGAATATTAAAAAATAAATACAATTTGTAAACTGGAACATATCTCAAATCTAAATACAGAGTCTCTGTAAGGTTAGGAAATGTTGTAACAGGTGCAATGCAGAATTTCAAGAGTTAGTTTTTGTTTAAATGTTAATTAATATCCACATCTGCTCTATTTCAAGTTTTCACACTTGCATAATAAGAAACAAATAGTTTGAAATCAAGTTCAGGAAGAACAAAGAAAAAAGCAAAACTAAAATCATTTTTATCATCTTTTTGTTCTATTATGTGCTACAGAAGTACAGTTTTATTCAGGTATTGAAATCTTAACCAATTCTTAGCAACATGTAAGAAATTTAAAGTCTCATGTTGCTGCTCTGAACACTGAATTTGCTTTATAATGCAGAATAAATATTGCAGCATAGCATCCAGAATATTCTGAAGAAGGCATTCCAGTGTTGTCAGTACTCATATTTGGCAGCCAGGTGGTGCTGGAGAACCAAGGTATCTACAGGCTATGCCTCGGAAGTTTTGCAGTGCATCTCTCTGATCTTGTTGACTATATTTCTGAAATAATATATTCATTTCAGATAATTATAACACTAACAGAAAAATATTTTTATATTTTTCTAATGTCACAGTTTGGTTTTTTGAAGGTAATGAAAAATAATGCTGTAACATCAGAATTATGGACCTCACTTAATGACACAGTTGCAGAAGAAACAAAGAAATAAAGAAACCAAAATAATAATAAATATGACAATATATGTACAACTATTAAGATGTTGCAATGCTGTTTCGTTTTCTTTTATGTCTCAGCATGTTTGTGATTTTGCTAATAATTAGAAGTTTTCACTCAAGCACAAACTTTACATTTTAGAAACATTTGTTTCTCTTGGTTCACTATAAGATTTGATCATCAGCAGGTAAGACATACACAAATGTAGCATGTTTCTGAGTAAGCCATAAATGCAATTAAAATTAAACAAATTGGTAATTAGATCAGATAACAAAACAATGAAGTATATGTGTATGCATGTTCGCATGTGTGTACAAAAACAGAAATAAAATAAAGAGGTAGAAAATTATGGAAGATTTTCAAAGTAGAAATATTCTTTCATGTGTGATGAATCTAGTAAAAAGTGTTTAAGCTTAAAAGTTTAAAAATTAAGAGGTTTCTGAGTTTCTTTTTACTTTGCTTGCGTTTAGCATGACACTCTTCAGTTTATCTACATACATGTTGCTTTCTTTTGTGGCTTTTATGTATTTATTTGTAAGACTTACGTCTGTAGTGCTAAAATTTTTTGTTTCCATATCAGCTCTTATTTGAGTTTTGGGGTAATATTTTGATATCTTGATTCAGTTGATATACATATAATCAAATAGTTTTTGCATTGTATGTATCTTTATGGGCAACAGCCTGTGTTACTGTTAATTGAAGTATGACTGTGGGACACAATCAAACCGAATGTAATACAGAATGTTGATAACAAGAAGGAAAGCCAAAATTCTGTAGAATATTTAAGTAAAAGATAAACCAGACTACATCATATCTTTGTAGATTAGGCTAGAAGCCTATTTTGTCATATCATTCACTAATTGGAATATGATGGAATGTTTCAAAACCCATTCTGTCTACATTCGTTTCCATTGCTGGGCATTTTTGGTTCAACGTCATTGCTTGGTGCCTTTGTAAGATTAAACACAATCCAAAAGCATAAACTGTATGACTATACGTTCACACCACAGTGCTATGGGGTTTTAGTATCATACTGTAATGCTGTACTGTATTTCACACACAAAAATAATTACCATTCTTTTTCCTTTCATCTGTAAATTGCAACAAGCCTTCACTTGTAATCATAAGGTACTCTGATAAAGTCTTAGAATGAGTGCTGGTTATACTGTGTGAGGGTTTTCATTATTAAGGAAAATAATGAAAACCCTCCCTCCATGTTACTTTCAGAAGATAGTGATAGTGTTTTGTTTTCTTACTTTGTTGAATGTGATGGTGGGAACAAATCCAAGTCCTAAAGGAGCTAGTTTTAAGGTTTCTTCTTGTGCCATTAGCTGCAAAGTCGTGCCAACTGTAGACTTGGTGCAGCTATCAACGGCAGCCCAGCTGATTCCAACTTTCTCGGAGCACTGAAAAAATGTCGGGTTATATCATCTGTGGTGTTCATTAAGGTTTGACAAATGTCCTGATTATAAGTGAATGACAGGAGTACATTAAAGAAAATTTATCCTTTGCAGTTTTCATGATAAAGGACGAATATATCACTCTAATAATATTCCTAAAATGAAATTACCCATACATATTCTTCATATGCATAATTTGTACATTAAATATAACTTTTATGACTTGTTAATCTTCAGTAGAGGGAGTACATTTCTTTCAGGGCTTACTTTGTTCCGTTTCATAAATTATACTTAAATTTGAACAAACACACTACTTGTAGTTTTGTTTCTAGTAAATATGGTATGTGAGAGTAAGAAAATTTTAAATTCTTGAGGGTGAGAAATGGTTTCTCCCATGTATGACATCTAGAAGCATACTCGTTTTCCTTCTTGGCTTCCATCCACACTGCTCATCACACAGTACACAAACTCCATTTGTGGCCCTGAAGAGTTCAGCAGACTCAGTGCACATGACTGCATTAAGTTGCCCCTGCACTCTCGTTCTCCATGTTGACACTTGAAACCATCAAATCTGTTTCCCTGCAAACAAACGTTGAAATATGCAGAACAGCATTCATTCTGAAACATAATCTCCTGCTTTGGAGGGGCATACAAATTGTGTGAAAATAGAGAATGAAAGAAGAATGTTTGGAATACTGGAGGAATGAAGTTTAGCAGCAATGATACCAAATAATGGAGAACTTGATAGTTTATGTACTTCAGTTATCCCAAAGAAGTCATAATGGGATTGATGTGTAGTTTGCATTGGAGAAATATGAAATTAAAGCAGAAATTTATGAATAAATGTTTTATAATATGACCTCTGGATGACAGTGAGTTTAGTGCAGCAAACAATCATTTTGTAGTGCCATGGTGGTAAGTAATACGAACAATGCATTTGATATTTGAAGTTGTAAGGGCAATGAAAATTTAGATTATGGTGTTCTTGGTTGTGTATGTCAGGCGTAGTCTTCAGTTGACCTATGAAGCTACATGATATACCCCCATAAGGCCACAAGTTAAATTGTTTCTTGTCATGCACTGACTTTCTTGCAGTGTCAGTTAGGAGGTTAATGTACAGGGATGTGTTAAAAACATTTCCTGCCACAGCAGTTAACAAAATCTTGACTATGTATGCATGCAGTGTATTACAGTTTCACGTTCATGCTTCTTTATTTGAAATTAATATTATAAGGTAATTTATGAAATATTACAGAATCTGTAAAGAGTGACAGAATAGCGTATCTGTATAAAACAACTGGAGAGGTTTTCCATTCAATTTTCAATGGGCTCTACATTAACAATAATCATGAACGCCAACAACATAACATGAATCTTCTTAGTATTATGGACAAAGACAGATCCAAAAAATATCTTCATACCCTTCATATCTTTGATATTTTCAGCTATTTAGAATTATTATGGGCATGTCCTATGAAGCTGATCACAGCGGCTGCGCGGTCTAGGGCATGAACCGTCTCCACCCATTCAAACAGTGGGATCATGGGTTTGAATCCCACTTGAGGCATCGACATCTCCATGCATTTATGTTGTGTTTGTGTTGTTCTGTGTGTAGGTAGCAGCTTTGTGATGGGCTGATCCCCCATCCTACCGACTGTGCATAGGTTTGAGAAAATAAAAAAAGATGCCAAATTCCAAAGGGCTGCAGAGCCATAGAGAGGGGAGGGGGAGGTGGGATGGAGGGGGTGGATCTGATTTTATGTAAATATTTTATCAGTTGTCCTGTTGGGATCACTTCTCTTGACTGGATAATGGGCGCACTCAGACATATTCTTGTGCTTCCAATGCATCTCAGACTTATTAAAATACTGCACCTGGCACTATTTAAAGAAGGAAATCAAAAGAATAATCTCAGCTTCTGAGACAGTATCCTCTATAAAATGCATTGTTTAATAAGCAGTCTTCAATGAATGTCATTAATACATTGTTCGGTTTTTAAGTGCATACTTCTTTTTTAACCCACATTCTAGATCCAGTCAATCTGTATGAAAGTGCAACTGGAACAGGTTTCTTTCCATTGCTTTTTTCATTTCTTTAAGCAATTCCTTTTGCCACTCTCTCCTCAGGATGTGTGTTAATGGGTGCGGTAACTGATTCTGAATCATCAGGCAACCTATGAAGTCAGTAAATAGCAGAGCAGTATATTAAAATGAATACACATATTTTCTAAATTACTTTCAGTTCTATTTTATATAGTTCATTGTTTCACATGTTCATTATTTTTCAGATATTAATCTCTTGTTTCAAAGTGAATTGTACTGAAAATATCACATTGAAATCAGACATTGTACTTCCTTCTCTTCCCTTAAATATTTAAAAATATCCAAAACAGTTTCAAATGAAAATTGCTTATATTAATTTTTCTTTCACAGGACAGTGCTGGAGGTGCAAATCCTTGTCATGTTAGTAGACTGGTGGTGTGCTGTGTTGTCATGTATTATAGTTTTCTCTTCCACAACATGTTTTGACCTTATAAGTAAATGATGTATGTAATTGCTGGACTGCATTATTTTTTAATTTATTGTTCTAAAATGTTTGTAGAACTTTATTAAAATTGGGTAAAAATTGTAATTGAATTTGGTTAAAATAATTTAAAATATTTCGCTTTGTTGATGTTTCCTTCTATTATTCTGTTGTTCCTTCAATTGTGGTGTGGACTGTATCTGTGAGTGTGGAGTCTTGATTTTATATCCAGCAGTTATGTTGTATATGAAGGTTGCTGATGTTCAATATAATGTACATAGTTTTGAGTGGTTTTCGTGAATGGTTGCCAATATACAAAAATGGCAATAAATTGCACCTCCAAGGCTACCCCTGTGAACTAAATGATTAACCAGTGCAACAGGATGCTGAAATATAATATTAATTCAATGTGCAATTCTTGTTAGGCCTACATACAAATGTTTCATATGATGAGTTTCTTTAGCCAGTGTTATTTAATTATTTTTTAGCAGTAACAGTTTGCCTTGAACAAAGACAATTGTTGGAAATTAATTACTCCAAAATTGTTGGACAGTGGATGGTATGGAGCAGATGAAAATGAAATATATGTAACATAATTTGTTCCACACCAATATCTAACCTATTTCAGTTACAGAAACAGCTGACTCTAATACAGCACACTATTCTTTATCATATCTATGATTTATCTAATAAAATCAGTTGGGTAAAGTAGATATATGAAATGGAATTAGGAGATGCACATAATATTTCTTATGGGCTGTGAAGCATTTTGAAATTTGAAAAATGAAATTTTTGCAGAAATAAATAACAAGTTCTTTGTATTCATCTTAGGACTTTTTAGATGTACTCACAGAAGATTTCCCAAATGGTACAAACTCTAGTATAAGATGGTCCCTTAAATCCTTCCAAGCAGGATACAGCTGGAATTTAATGAATCGCTGACTGTCAGGGCACAGTGTTTC
The DNA here is from genome assembly GCF_002891405.2 of Cryptotermes secundus. Taxonomy (NCBI): domain Eukaryota; kingdom Metazoa; phylum Arthropoda; class Insecta; order Blattodea; family Kalotermitidae; genus Cryptotermes; species Cryptotermes secundus. Next base: position 9,095 of record NW_019731569.1, on the reverse strand, counting down.
ATAATAGACTGTGACATGTACTTTCTGAAAAAACACCAGAGGCCACAGTTACAAGACTTAACATAATGACAGCAACATGTTATTACTTCATATCAGTATAATAGCCAAATTGTTGTTATTGCTATTGTTGTTGCTGTTGATATTATTGCTGTTGCTGCTGCGTATTATTGTTTTGATGTCGTGCCACATCATTTTCCTCAGTTAATTAATATCATACCTACTTGACCAGTAGACATGCATCAGTTCTTATTGTTGGTACACGTTCATATAAGATTATTATGAAGTCTGATATTCCACAAAGAACAACTTTATTTTCCTTGACCCTTCATATTTTGTTAAAGATATTTGTTGATCCATTCATATTTCCAGCTATTTCTTGTTTGCAGACAGTCTTATGATGTATTATTTTATCAAGAATGTTGAAGTAATAGGTCTTTGGATTGTGATAAAGACTCTGTTGAGGAATTGTGTTTAGTTAATGGTGTGAAACTAAGCACTGATAAAAAACTAAGTCATAGTATTTACTTGTAAAAGTGACAGTGTTAACTTCCATTACAAATTATGTAACAAATTACTAGCATGTTCCCAGTGTGTTAGATACCTCAGAATCCTCTTTGATTTCAAGCATTACTTCCATAGCCATGTAGAATATATTTTCTCACCAGGCTTAAAAATGTTAGGATTGATTCGTAACATTACATTTTCCTTCCTTTTTTGTATAATTTTCTCATACGGTGAAAACTTGAGTCTGCTTCTTTCACCTGGAAAACCACTACATTGACTAATTCATAAACTCTGTAGCCTCAGTCTGCAAGCGAACTATATCGACCGAGCGACCACCGCTTGTCAGCGAAGTTAGTGTCAACTTTTGTGGATAGAGGGTGTCATGAGGTCAGCGCACTGGATCCCCAAGGCCGTTAATTTCGGTTTTGTAGACCGGAGCCGCTATTTCCAGGCCCACTACTTCTCAGGAAATCTGGCAGCACCGGGAATCGAACCCGGGACCTCTAGATCTATAGGCAGGAATTCTGACCACTAGACCACAGAGGCCATATAAACAAAACCCCCCAAAAAAATCGAAGAAAATTTTCAGCCTAATGTTATAGTAGATTTATTGTTAACACTAGTGTTAATAAATATGATGACATATTACGTGTAGTTAGAAACTTTCCAGTGTTTTGATCTGTTGTTGAGCACTTTAATAAATCAATTGCTGTTGATTTTGTTATTGTGCTCATACTGTAATTGGCCTTTGGGCTGTTAATTTTTCACATTAATAAATAAGAGCTGGATCAAATTCAATTTAATTATTAATGTAGTAGTGGTGGTGGCAGTAGCAGTACAGCAGCAGCAGCAGTGGAAACGGTGGCGCTTCTGGTGAAAGTAGTAGTAATCATGGCGGTGGCGGTGGTGGAGGTGGGGGTGGTAACAGCAAAAACAGCAGCAGTAGTAGCATTTATAGTATAAATCACAAGTAACAGAACCAGCTGGTTAATATTTTAGAACAATGTTTCAAAATTATTTTGATCTTGAAGTTTTTTTGTGACTAATAATAATTGAGATCTCGCATCCTTTCAGCAAGTGTATGTATCGCACATGTAGCATGTTATTGAAATGTCTTCTTTTTGAACTATACACAAGTCCTCTGTCAGTATGGACAGTAGAGGCTTTATAAAGCAGATCACATTATCCAACATATCTTATGCTACAACGGCAGCTTAGTCACTTGAACGGTCGTAAGCTTGACCGCCACCAAGTTTAAGCCTCTTATATTTTCTGTGTCTGGTTTCGCTACTCCACTGTTGCTGCTCTTCTTCGCTACATAGCCTGGGCGCGGATCGTATAGAAAACGCCGCGTTCTCTATTATTGCGTCAGTATCTGTTGCCGCGGAAACGTGTTTACCGTGCCACTGCCTAACAATAATCGCCTCTACTCCTTCAAATTTTGTCACAATATTATGTAAACCGACCGAGCGAACGCCGCTTGTCGGCGAAGTTAGTGCCAACTTTAGCGGATAGAGGATGTCGCGTGGTCAGCTCAACGAATCCCCGCGGCCGTTACTTTCGGTTTTCTACAATGGAGCCACTATTTCCTTGAAAGAGGTCCTTAACTATCCTCACGAGGCTGAGTGGACCCCGTTCCAGACTCAGTACTTCTCAGAAAATCTGGTAGCGCTGGGAATCTAACCCGGGCCTTTGGATCTCTAGCCAGGGACTGTGACCACTTGACCACAGAGGTGGTCGGTCGGTATAAGTCGCTTGCGGATTACAGGCAACGGAGTTTGTTTTTTGTTTTTTTTATTATGTAAACCAATAACTTTAAATGTAACATTTATTCTGCTCCCAGATAAATTTTTCACACATAATATCAAAGATTCTTACCGTAATTTTTTAAATTATATATTTAGGTACAATATTTAACGTAGAAGTTATTGTAATTTGTATAATCTAGCTCTATACAAAATTTTGCACCTTTAATTCAACTGTTCATTAGTTATCACCATGCAACCGTAAACCAAATAAAGGTTTCTAGCCTCTCTTTTGTTGAGACACACACACAAGCACCGTAATATGTTGTTTATTCGTCAAAGATCTGTTGCGGTACGTAATATCAAGGAGTATGTTAAATGTCACTATTGTTACTGTCACATGAAAGAAACTCCTGCGTCGGTCTTGCAGGTGTTACTAACTGCAGGAGATTAAGAAATATGAGTTTGCGGTGGCGTCAATTGTACAATGCCCATCTCAATTTTCATTAGCATCCGTTCAGCGGTTCTAGATTAGAAACATCCTGTCAGACAGACACACGCACACAGCCAGCTCTATGTGCGTTCATTTCTTTCACGACGTGCAAACAATGCCTAACAAGCGGTAAGCTGTATTCTGGTAGGCTATATTGTCTTCAGTGGTGACGACCGGACTTTCTCCTCTGGTAGGGGGCAGAACATTTGTTTACAACTTAGTTTTAAGCCATTTACGATTATTTACTGATCGCCATGAAGTATTGAGGATATAATATATATTAAAACGTTTCCAAGATATATTTTTATTGTTATTTGGTCTTTTTTCTTGCTTTATTCAGGTATGAGCCTTTTTCTCAAAATTCCAGTGGGAGGCCTGGTTTTCCCTCCCTCCGGCGCCTATGATCGTTATTTTTTCACGGCACGACTTTTTCCATTTTACATCAAGAGAGCTTGAAGAAACAAAATTCCTTCATAAAATGCTTGAGAAGAATAGAGCACGCGTTCCAGAATTGTTTCGAAATGAAAACAGAAAACAACGCTAGTATGGACGAATGAAGAATGGAGATGAACAGATTTTCTTTTTCAAGGAAACTATGCCGTTATTATTAGTATGTGTATGCCACTCACCTGTTTACTCTCGCTTCCTGTTACAGCCAAGAAAATTACACTAAAAAAATAAATACATTTCACGGATACAGTCATTGTAACTCTCTTCTCCTCCACTTATTTATATATATTTACGAAAAACGACTTCTAAGACTCCGGCTTTTCACACCAAAGAATACTTATTACGGTGTGTGAAAACGAATGCTACAAAAGTTGTAAGAATCTCATCTGTGACAACAAACAGGTTGTATGAGTATTCATAGAGTGTATAATGAGGACACGTTTGTTCACCTGCGCTGTAGGTGCTGCGGACGTCACGAACTGACGGACACGCATCACACTTTGGTTGCAGCTGTGTGCAGAGAGAGGATTCCCCCCGCTACGGTAAAAGGGGGCGTCCTTGAAGGACACTTTCGTACGAAGGCAGTAGAGCAGTATTGTGAAGTACAGATTTTGGCATACTGCGAGTTAAAACAGACATGATCTATCTTCTGGGATATAATGCAGTGCAGTCCGTTGAAAGTCAATCGACGTTTCGGCGGAACATATCGCCTCCATCATCATGATCGAAGAATAAACCAGGCGAGATACCAGCGTGAAAGCGGGCAGCAATTGCAAGGCTTATTCTTGGACCCTGAAGATTGAGGCGATATGTTCTCCCGAAACGTCGGTTGACTTTCAACGGTCTACATAGTGCAGTCGGTGTAGCGACTGGCTACGGGGTGGACGACAGAGGAGTCGGAGTCCCGGCAGAGTTAAGAATTTTCTTCACGTCGTCCAGACCGGCTCTGGGGCCCACCCAAACTCCTATCCAATAGGCACCAGCGGTTCTTTCCTCATGTCGGGTCGGGAAGCTGAACGCTCACCTCCAACTAGTGCATAGGTGAAGAAAATGTGGATCTATATATCCACTACCCAGTACACCTTCATGGCTTAATGCTTAATTAGTTAAGCACAGGGACAACTTTACCTTCTTTACCCTGCGTTATATCCCAGAAGACGTAAACTTCATAACCACAACTGTGTGAACCTATTCGTTTGTTCTGAAAGTCATCTTGAAGCATGGCTTTACTTTGCAGCCACGGCGAGTTAACATTTCTCTGGAGGAATTAAGGGAGCAATGTGCCAGGATGGTAGGTTTTGGGGCCGAGATTCTTAAGCGGGAACACCGAAATACAGAGCAAAATTAATAACAAGTGCTGAACAATGTCGTCGCACTCAGACTTTTAGACTTCATAATTCATAACATCTGTTTTAGTCACAAAAATGTACATTATGGGTGCCTCCATGACAATAATAAACGAAATATTAATGTTACTGCTTTGATTATGGACTTACATCGCCGTTGTTAATACTGTTATGTTCTACGGGAATAACCCCCCCCCCAACATTCGTGAATACAGAATTGGTGCTGCTAGCAGACCTTACGGACGAAGACGATCAGTTAGACCTGTCTCTCATGTACAGAATTGAAGTAGGTCATTTATCTCAAGAAACCGGTTATAACGGTGGTCCTACACTTGCTTTTATATCTGGAGATTATTTTGTTCTCACTACACTGTAACTTACACTTTGCATTAGACTTAATTACTATTAGTCTTAGTCACTATATCCATGAGGTTAATGAATTGCTCCCGAAGTGAACGGAGTTCATGGAGGTAGGCCTAGGTCCACAGGGGCTGCAGTGCCAAGGGGGGAAAAAAATGAATTGCTGTGCTTATTGTATGTTTACATATATTTTGGGTCGGTCACGGTAGCCGAATGGTCAAATCTAAGGCATGTATTGTCTTTGCTCGCTCGGAAGCCGGGATCGTGTGTTCGAGTCCCACACAAGGCATGGGTGTTTGGTATGTGTATGTGTTTATTCTGTGTTTGTGTTGTCCTACCGTCTGTAAAATGATCATGAAACTGAAAATCAGAGGCCAGGGCTCAAGGGGGCTGTAAAGCAAATAAAAAGGAAGAAAATATATATTTTGGAATGTACGTAGTTTATCCAATTAATGAGCCCCTTGACTTCCTTCGAATTTTTCATTTTTAATATTTCAACCAAAGAGCGTAAAGTTTATTTTATTTTATTTTATTTATTTTTTTACATTTTTCGTGAGTATATTACGCGGTAGCGTAGTTGGTTGAGGCACTATGCTACAAGCCGGAAGGTAGCGGGATCGAATCCCAATGAGGTGGATTATTTCAATTGACCAAATCCTTCAAGCCGCACTATGGCCCTGGGGTCGACTCAGCCTCTAACAGAAATGAGTACCAGGAATTTTCCTGGGGAGTAAAGCGCGGCCGGAGCTTAAGGCTGATAACCTTACCGCCATCTGGAGCCGATTGTCTAGATGATGTGGGAGCCTCAACGTCTCACAACCCTATGGGCCTCCACGGCCGGATAAAGGGATACCTTTACCTTTTACATATATTTTGGAATGTTATTTATGAGTCCCTTGATTTCCAGCGAATTTTGAATTTGTAATATTTCCGTCAACGAGCGTAAAGTTTGTTTTTCGACGTTTTTCGTGAGTGTATTAATTAATTCAGCACTTTCTTTTGTTAGTCGAGGGCACTCCAAGGAGATATGTCCCCCTGTCTCTATTCCTGTCTCACAATCCCCAGCTGCTGATAGCCCTATTCGCTCACAGCAGTAGTCACATAGCTGCGGAATCTAGCGATGATTCTTCCCTCGCAAGTGTTTTTCATTTTGAAAAATAAATGTTTATACAAAAAAGGCCTAGACAATGTCCACCCGGCCCTCTGTAGCACAGTCATAAAACATCTTTATCTATCGTAGCGGTCGCCCTGCGATTTTCGAATATACCTCTTAACTCTGAAGGAATACTGTTATTAGTTTGTGCATTTACTTCTATTTCTTTGTTTAAATACATTTAAGAATTTTGTTTATGAAGTGACAGACGCCTTGCAGAAATCTGTTTCCTCTAGCATTACGAGCTCAGTAAGTGACTTTAGGTATTCTATTTTGCTGTTCTCGGAAAAAATGTTCATCATTGTTGCCCTTTCATGCTTTTTTTNGAGCTATCAACCAATTAAAAATGTACAATGTACATTATCTTTGATCAAAGTTCAAAATTATTTCTGTTTTTGGTCTTGTAGTTTAATGGCACTCAGCATACAAGAGCTGTGTAATGTTGAGTATAAATTATTTTATAAGTTGAATAATTTTGGTGTTTCTACAAAATTATTAGGAGCTGCATAAGAAATTCCCATGAGATCGATCACTACCGATCCTTCAATCATTACACTAATTGATATCCAAAATGGCATTTCGTTTAGTGGTAAGTGGTGATGACACTGAAGTTTTCATCAATGATAGTAGTGAAACAAGTGAGTTAACGAGTGCTTGTCGTCATAAATTTAAAATATAACTCAGATCAGCACAAAATATTATTGAACTGCTACAAGAAGAGATAAACACTGTACCGTAAGTACATGTTACTTCCACAGTTCGAACCCCCCTCCCCCCAAAAAAAGTTATTAATCTCTGCTGGAACATCTGGCTAACCTGACTTAGGTTTTTTCATGGTTTTTCACAGTACCACCAGGCAAATGGTGATTGGACTTAGTATCCATAATCAGGTGACAAGCACCAAGACTTTTGGATACATTATTTACTAATAATCAGCCATTTGATACTACGTACCTATATAGTTTCCACTACAAAGTGTGTTGTGAAATCATGAAAGGAAATGTGGTGCAGGAGCAGTTTTGAATGTTATTAATAGTCGGACACAACTTTCAGCGCCAGAGGAGATACTGTCCAACATCAAGACTGAGCCTGATGACAGCGAACTGGAGCTACAGATAGCCCTCAAGAAAGCACCGAGAATGAAGCTGCAGGAGGCTGTTACAGAATCAAAGAACAATGTAGAAAAGGTACATCACATCAGCAGATTTCTTTTTTAATCCTTCTCACAAATGTTTGGCTGTAGTAGGGGACATTTCTCTTGTTCAGTCAAGGCCATCTTCCCCTTACCTGCCTGAGACAAGAGAGGAGCAGCCCTATGGATAGGTGGTGGGAGGTGATGAAATTGTCCCTAACAGAAATGAGTACCAGGAATATTCTTGGGGGATAAAGGGCGGCCAGCATGCAAGGCTGACAACCTCACCGCCATCTGTGAGCTTATTGTCGAGAAAGTATGGAAGTCTCGACGTCTCGCACCCCTATGGGCCTCCACGGCCTGTTACAGGGAGAGCTCTACCTTTTTTTTAATACTATTCTCCTTTCTTGTATTTTGGTTATTGAGACCTGTTATGGCCTCCTGTCAAATAGGCACCAGGGGCTGTTTCCTCAGGTGTGGGAGGGGCATGGAGCTGGCCACTCACCTACATCTAGAGCATAACTAATTAAGCATAGGGACAGCTTTGCATTTATGGATACTACAAAACAGAATTCTGTATAGCTACATAATTTAACTATTTGTGATTTGTGATGTTTGTAGGTGGCAGAGTCAGTACTGGAGAGAAACACGGAAGGTGGTTCCATTGTGCTGACTGTTACGGCAGAATTCTGCCGTACGTTGGGTGACATCCCCACTTATGGTCTGGCTGGCAACAGGGATGAGGACGCTCAGGAATACTTGTGAGTGCAATATAACCATCCACAGATAAATGTACACTTGGCAAGGCAATTTGATTTAGCATGTGTCGAGACTAGATACAGTCCATTGCCCATGTACAGTTATTTACTGCAGCTGCAACAGAATTAGAATATATTTTAATTACAGTTGGAATTCCACAATAATGGATATATAAATTACTGAACTGGAAACATCCAACAGAAATCCTAGAAATGAAAGCAATCATTATACAATAAGAATGTGATAGTTGAGATGGTAGAACCTTTTTCTTCTTCTTCTTGACAAGTGGTACCTTCTGGAATAAAATCTGTATAATGTGATAAGGTCCATAAGCATTTTGAAGGAATGTTAGTTGATTTCCCAGAAGATAGTGCCTTTCTTAATCTCCTCTACAAGAATTTCAAATCCGGTCTTTTTTTTCCCCCCATATTTTATTTCTTTTTCCTCCCTGTGCAAATATCATGATACAAGGGTAGAAAAGACTCTACTAGGAATTATATGTGAAATTGAAATAGGGATGAATAAATAGCTCAGAACATAACTAAATGAAAAAGCAATAGTTCTTGTAATTTTATTCATTGCAAAGTGAATTGAATGTTAATTGTCACAGTATTCTCACTGCAAACTCAGAAGTAGTTTGGCAGGTGTATTGCTTGGTAGAATGAGAGTTTGTTTCTAATAGATGTGTAACTTTAAAGCATACTATGATATTAAAAAGATATTTTGGCAAAGAAGTTTCAGCATGATCAGTATAGTCAGAACAATTCTGTCTTCTGGGGTATCATCCGAATTTCCGGGGGAACATGTCATCTGAATCTTCAGGATCAAAGAATAAACAAAACAAGAAGCCAACAAGAAGCAGGTAGGAAGCTTGGCTTTGTTACCTGCCAGCGCTGGTTTCTTGCTTGATTTATTCTTCAACTGTGAATATGGAAGCAACATGTTTATGCAAAATGTCTGTTGGCTTTCGACAGACTACACGTNTTAATCATTACTGTTTAATATTAGTAGCAGTAGGATAGTTGGTTGAGGCACTGTGCTACAAGTTGGAAGGTCGGGGGTTCAAGTTCCGATGAGGTCATTAATTTTTTTCAGTTGACGTAATCCTTCCAGCTGCACTGTGGCCCTGGGGTTGACTCAGCCTCTTAACAGA
>NW_019731568.1:1169474-1178359 GCF_002891405.2 Cryptotermes secundus | reverse complement strand
GTACAATAGGCCAGAAGTGGCCGCAGTACCAAGTGGACTGAGTCCCACCCCACAAGCAATAAAGAAATACTCTGTAGAAATGATACAGGCAAATGCCAGCAGAGCGTCTTGGAATAGCCAAGACCACTCTCTTCCAAATCCTTACAGACAATTCACCACAATCTTCTCTTTACATTCAAGAGCGTGAAACAGCATTGTTGCATTTTGGTTTCTAAGCATTTATTTTTCACCATAATTCCCATAAATTCGTTTTTTCAGAAGGTGATTTCCATACTATAGCAAATATGAACTACATTTGCATAATATTTTCCTGGTTAAAGTACGTGAAGCCGGTCACGGTAACCTAGCGGTCTAAGGCATGTACAGACTTCGCTCGCTTGGAAACCGGGATCGTGGTTTAGAAATCCCACTCAGGGCATGGATGTTTAGTTTGTGTGTGTGCTTTTTTCTGTGTTTGTGTACAGGTATAGGCCTTGCGACGAGCTGATCACCCGCCCAAGGAGTCCTACCGAATGTGTAAGATCTAGAATAACCGAAGTGAACGGAGAAGTTCATGGAAGTAGGCCTAGGCCCACTGGGGCTGCAGTGCCAAGGAAAAAACAGTACGTGAAACATTACATTATGCTTGCGCACATGTTAGCTGCTCGTAACAAAAACTGTTAAACATCCTGACTTAACCCAGTGTAGTCAGGTGATCGATCTCAGTACCTGAAGAATGTGTTTCTACACGTGTATGGCAGCCACACGCCACGTGCAAGTCCTTTCTCACTGTACAGTGACAGAACGCATGTATACTGCAGTCCGAAATGTAAACTGGAAGGGATGATTACTTTGAATCACTGGGTGATGAAGCATAGAAGACCTTTCGACAGTCAGACCGGCGCGACGCGGCGCGGGGCAACCATAGTCTGTTTGAAGACGTCGCCCAGAATAGCATTGAGACGCACACGTCAGGACTACTCAACTTGAGCGAGACATAGCAGCAAACTTGATTTGGACTCACTGCCCTTTTGATATTTCATGAAACATGATTTAGCCGTTACTACATTACTNAATCCTTAGGCGGGTGATTAGCTCTCTATCTGTACACAAACAAAGAAAAACGCAGGCACGCGCGCGCGCACACACACACACACACACACACACACACACACATATATACATACATACATACATACATACATACATACATACAAACACTAAACATGCACGCCTTGAGTGCAATTCGATCGCACGATCCCTGTTTCCGAGCGAAGACAGTGCATGCCTCAAACCTCCCGGCTACCGTGACTGATCCTGGACTTGTAAAACTCCGTGGCCTGAGTTCGCAAGCGAACTATACCGACCAAGCGAATTTAGTGCCAAATTTAGCGGATAGAGGGTGTCGCGTTGTCAGCGCAACAATTTTCCACGGCCGTTAATTTCGGTTTTCTAGACCGGAGCTGCTATTTCCTGGAAATAGCTCCTCAATTATCCTCACGAGGCTGAGTGGACCCCGTTCCAGACCCACTATTTCTCAGAAAACCTGGTAGCGCCGGGAATCGAACCCGGACCTCTGGATCTGTCCAGGAACTCTGACCACTAGACTACAGAGGCGGTCCCTGGACTTGTATATCAAAGGTAAAATGTTCGAACTTCAGTTTGAATTTGGTCATCCTGACTAAAATCTTGAGTGCTTTACCTGTGCCTCTAAAAGAAGTCTTTAACACAGCAGCATGGAATAGACCACAACCTTGTTCCAGTAAATCTGCTCAGCACGCGTGACCATCTCGTTCGACGCTATACGGCTTGTGCGACTATCCGGAGGCTGTAGTTAATAAAGGAAGAATAAACCATTTACGCAAATATTAAGCTATTAGGCTGTTTCTAAGTACACAATGGCTGCCTTAGTACCATCACCGTCTCATCATTCATAATTGTCCTGCCATTAGAGTCTATGTTAACTCTTCAGTTGATAAAACGTCGCAAAACTAATAGTAAGAAAAGAACATATGTATGCATAAGATAAGTGCATTTGAAGTCATTTGAATGTGACATAACCTTTGAGCAAGTAGGAAGCCTCATGAATCGATGTAAAGTTCTTATACGTTTACAAGAGTTTAATAATTTAATACTAGGAAAGACCCGTTTGAATAAGGTATACTGAAAATATCAATACACGAATCCTATTTGGTATAGGCTGTCTTGACACCATACGAATCCCTTCCTGACTTTAGGAAATACAGATATAAATTAGAATGGAATTAGATTCTAAGGTGTTCTGACGATGGTGTATAACACTAAGAATTACTGTGTTTTCGCACTTCGCCCATCGTCCGCTATTCTAGAGACTAGGAAACACAATGTTTCAGAAACTGGGTCTATGACGAATGTTAGCTCTTTTTAAGGGGCCAAACAGGGTAGGTGTCTGCTCCCCCTTGCCAGAGGACGGAAACAGATCCAGTTACCGAAACATTGTATTTTCCAATTTCTAGAATACCCGGCTATAGACAAAGTCCGGAAACGCAGTAATTCTGAGTGGAATGGAATTGTTGAGGTGACGTTTAGGAGTTTGTTACGGTAAATGGCAGCATGTTTCACGGTATAATATAGTTGCTATTCCACATCATTTGTGTACAGGTAGAGGCCTTGCGACGAGCTGATCACCCGCCCAAGGAGTCCTACCGTATGTCTAAGATCTACTAAAACTGAAATGAAACGGAGAGTTTCATGGAGGTAGGCCTAGGTCCAAATGAGGGCTGTAACGCCAATAAAAAAATCCACATCAATTGTGGGTGTTACATCACTGATTACGGATATGCACGAGGAACACAAAGCAACATTAGATTCACACAACTAAGATAGCGGCATACATACTTGACATGAAAGCAGCCAAATTGTAGAAGACAGGAAAAAAATCATCCCATAAATCATCCTACAACATCAGAATTAAAAATATTAATAATAATAACAATGACATGCCTTAATGATTACTATTTGACCAAGTGCGCAGTCCAATGGACTCATTTAAAAAATGTTGCATGAAGATGGTCATATGCAATTGAATATACAAGCACATATATTTAATAATTTTAATTACATTTTTAACATTTAAACAACATTTAATAAATTAAGTCTGAATTAATGTTGTTAAATTAATACTGTTGCATTATAGACGGAAAACAGAACTATAAGCATGTCAGGAAAGTCTACGTGTGTAATTTATTCCACACATTACATTTGGCGACCATATCAGTGCAAATTACGTAGCAGTTGAAAATATTGTGACATGTTGACCCCTACCTCCCCAGCTGCAGGTAGCGGTAACGTAACGCTCGCGTAATAGGCGAGTAATCACCCCGCATCCTGGTGCGCGGTGACGTCACGAGGGGAGCCGAAGAGAGCCGAGCGGAGCCGAAGATAGCCGAGCCCCCGCAACCTGGTAACGATGCAAGGCGAGTCAACAGCGGTGACGTAACAGGATGACGTGGCACTCATTACGCAACAAGCAAGCACTGCAGCTATATAAGTGAGCTGCACAGTGGCTGCGAGTCAGTTATAAAGTAACAGTCGCCGAGTTGAAACATAGCAGCCTGCGAGTGTGCGATACTTAAGAAGTCAGCGAGCGGAAGACTTTTCGTGTGCTTTCCAGACATAGTGAGTGCTGTAGTACAGTTATACTCGGAGTGTGTAATTCAGGGAGACTTGTATAGCTCCCGCATTATTAGTACGTGAAGACTCTCGAAGAGAGTGTTAAGAGATTTTGTTGTGGGGTTTGTAAAGAGTGGAAACCCGTAACATTGTTATAATTAATTGTAGCCGTTATTTAGAGATTGTCAAATAGACCAATTAACCATCTCTACGGCGTATTCTGTAACGAAACACGTTACAATATATATAGACTTCATTATGCATAGTCTTTCTGCTGACGTAAATTCCCCATTTGTGTTTCAAGTAATATTTAATCTATGCCTGTTGTGTTTCCTAATAGGATCTGCTATCAATGTCAAGAATATCATCAGGCATACAAGCTAGAAACAATCCTACTATGTTTGCTGGATGCACTGAAAATAACAGAAGACATACTCGTACACAGAGAGTTAACTTTGCATTCACGGGTACGTGTATTCAAGCAGCCAGCCTTCGAAGCTTCCTGCTGTCATATTTCTTACTTAGACCTACAAAATGTCCACTTGGGTCATAGCTCTCGGTGGGAAGTTAAATGAACTGGTCTGTATGGACATGTTCTATGAGCGTGTTTTGGAGCTTCATAAATTGTACTCTTCTCCAAATATAATTAGAATGCTCAAGTTAAGGAGGATGAGATGGGCAGGACATGTAGCACGAAAATGGGAGGGAAGTAATGCAAATAGCATATTTTGGTGAGAAAGTCGGAAGGAAGGAAACCACTAGGAAGACCAAGACGTAAGTGGGTGAATAATATTAAAATGAATCTTAGAGTGATAGAATGGGATGGTGTAGAGTGGATTGATCTGGTTCAGGAAATGGATCAGTGGTGGGCTCTTGTGAACACGGTAATGAACCTTCGGATTCCAAAAATTTGCTGGGCAGTTCTTGAGTAGCTCCACAATTACCGACTTCTCAAAAAAGGCTCAGCTCCGTGAGTAAGTGATGTTTAGGGTGAAAGAATACTGCAAAATCTTCGTAAACTACGAGTAAGTCACATTCCACGATAAATGCCAGCTACACTTCGTACATACACATCAAAATATTATCACTATTCACAGAATATACACGATACATTAAAAGAAAGTATCTGTCACTCTTTCATGACCTCTTATATAACTGATATTCATACAAAGTGCTAACGCTCAATAGTTCACTGCCATTTTAATCCGAAATTGACTTATCAGAGCTTTCGCACACAGCTACAAAACATGTTTATTTATACGGAGAGCAATTATATTTGGTGAGGTAACTCATTCAATTAATTTTATGAGACGCTCAATGGAAGTGATCTTTCCATGGAATTATCTTATTTAAATATGCCAATTAAGAGTGTTTAATATGTCTACTACGTACGTGAATTCCAGAATGTAGACCAAAGTACTGTGATGTAATTACAGAATTCGTGGAAGATTTTGTGCGTGATGATACTGTGACTCATTATCTGTTCACAGAAAGCTTCTGTCAGGCAGACAGTCGCTTTCCCTTCTGTCTGCCGATGTGATCCTTGCCACGCTTTAGTATTTCTCTCGGTATAACCAAAAATAATTCTTCTGTCATACGATCAGTTTTATTTCATCATCATTCATCAATTTAACGTTCATGCCTTAGACCGCTCGGCTACCGTGACCAGAATCCATTATTTATAGCCATAATAAATTAAGGAACACTTGGAGGACAGGCACAAGTAGTTGGCTAATTTAAGATATCAGATTAAGTAAGCNTGTAACGTAAATAGAAAATGTGAATATGGAACCTGACTCAGCTAGCTCAGGATTTCGTCCAAAATTTGGTTTTTGTCAACTTAGTGATGAGCCTTCGGTTTACGAAAAACACTAGCTATCTTGACTGGGGGTAGCCACAGCAAAATTTTCAATAAATACCCAGCTCTGTGGAGTTAATTAGTAAATAAATCCTTATGAGTGGTCGCTCTAGGTGTTTTACTAGGTTTCGTCCTGAGATATTTAGCCCGTAAAGACTAAGAGAATAACCGAAAGCCTTATAAAAAGCTGGAGGTACGGTTGAAAGTCAAAATGAACACTTCGGCAATAGCAGTCTAGGGTTATATCGCCACAGCAACCTGCAGCTAATGTGGCTCGCTTAAAGTTACAAAGGATTGTATCTCCTAGACTGTGTTTATTTAGTGTTGGCCTACCTCATTTTGTCAGTCACAGCCAATAAGACAAAAATATTTCATCTCGCTACCATATTACTTACATTTCTCAGAAAAAGAAATGTTTTAATTTTCGAAGGGTTAATTCTTTCTTTTCAAAAGCCATCAGAATGCAAATTTTTAGAATCCGACAATGCTTATCTTCTCTCGTAAGTTCCTCCGAATGCCATGTTGATTCTGTGGAATGCAAGAACTTACATAATAATAAAATGGGGTGACCTCCAGAGGTAGGCCTATGGGATTGATACGAACTTAAAATCAATAAATCTTTATCTACGTATTATTATTTTTCATTGGCGCTACAGCCGTCATTTGTGCCTAGGAAGCCTCCATGAAACTCTCCGTTTCACTTCGGTTTTACTAGATCTTAGACATACGGTAGGACTCCTTGGGCGGGTG
This sequence comes from Cryptotermes secundus, assembly GCF_002891405.2. NCBI lineage: Eukaryota > Metazoa > Arthropoda > Insecta > Blattodea > Kalotermitidae > Cryptotermes > Cryptotermes secundus. Next base: position 1,172,121 of record NW_019731568.1, on the reverse strand, counting down.
ATCAGCTCGTCGCAAGGCCTCTACCTGTACACAAATACAGAAAAAAGCACACAAACATCCATGCCCTGATTGGGATTCGAACCCACGATCCCAGCTTCTGAGCGAGCGAAGACAGTGCATGCCTTAGACCGCTCGGCTACCGTGACCGGCATCTATTATTTATAGCCATAATAAATTAAGGAACAGTTGGAGGACAGGCACAAGTAGTTGGTTACTTTAAGATATCAGATTAAGCAAGCGGCAAATAATTTTTTTTTTAATTTTTTTTAATTCGCTTAGTGGGGGGTTGGAGTCCAACTGGGTCCACTCGGCACGGCGGCTACTGATTGGCCTATTGTAGCCTGACCCGTGTGATTATGATGATGGAGAATTTGGTGGAATGAATATTGGCAGGGGAAACTGAAGTACTCGGAGGAAACCCGCCCCAGCGCCACTTTGTCCACAACAAATCCCACTTGACCAGACCCGGGATCGAAACCCGGCCGCCGCGGTGGGAAGCCATTGACTAACCTCTTGGGCTATGGCGCGGCCAAGGAGCAAATAAGTGGCTGAAGGAGAATGTGAACCTGTAGTGACTGACATGGTAACAGAAATCTGGCTCTTGTATTGGTAACGTTCTCAACTTGTATATGGAAGCAACTGGATTCGAATTCCGGCTAGGTTATCGACTATTCTGTGTCAGTTTTTTCATAATCTTCCTACATTTATCCAGGTGACTGCTATGATATACCTTCAAGTAGATAACTGTGCCTCATCCCATTATTACCTACCCTTCTTAATAATCTCATTATACATTAGGCTATTCTGAAGCTGAAACATTGTCGTTAAATAACCTCTAAACCAACGACTCACTCTATGCCTGGACTCAGAAATGCCACTTTTTATATCCACTGCGCAGTTTCCGCCAGTGGACTCCCACAGCCTATTTGAAATATTACGGCTGAGCCAAGAAATATTCACAGGATGTGACGTCATATCAGCTCTTCCTCTTCCGGCACGTGGTGTAGAGAAACAGGATCTCGGCAATTTTCTGATCACCCTCTGAACCATTGAGCTTGTATCGCCTGTGTAGGGTGTTATCTCGTCAGCAAGAGCATTTCTATGAGAGAAACAAATAACTGAAAGTTAACATTCATCTTAGGCCTCGCCATAGCTCAAGCGGTTAGTCGCTGGCTTCCCACCGCGGCGGCCCGGGTTCGATCCCGGGTCTGGTCAAGTGGGATTTGTGGTGGACAAAGTGGCCACATCAGAAAAGGACATCAGATGTGATAAGCTCCATCATAAATACAAGATGGGAGATCCTATCTTTCAGTTCCGCTTTCCTCCTCCAACTTGTTGCATTAATTTTCTTGTACCTGCATCTGTTCTCTCAATTCTCCGTATTCATCTCTTCAGTTTTTAATCTCTAGCCATATTTCTTCTCACTGCTCTCAGTGATGAGTTTTTGTATAAGAAATTTCTTGGAATAGCATATCTTCATATCAAAGTGCAAAGAAACATCTTCGGTCCTTGTATATCCTCGGAATTCTGTAATTACTGTTCTGCTGATGGGAGATAACGAGAAAGTTCCTTTCGTAGTCTTTCTTAAATACAGTACATATATATTGTATAGCTGTCAACACATTTATGCAAGATACGCCCTGTAGGACACGGAAAGTTTTAAACTAGATTCTTATACAGTTCTTCATCAGCTTCCTACGTGGGGATATTACTTCTGCCTTGCGTTTAATGATATATTCAACTGAGGCATTAATACCGGGGTTCAATTCTTTCGATACTCTGAAAAAGTTCTAGGAGAGTCACAGACTGTTTTATTATGTGTTAGATTTGAGTTGTTACTATAGGATTCTGACGATGGTGTATAACACACAGAGATATTGGGTTTTCGGACTTTATCCATCGTCCTGGTTTTAAGATAACTAAGGAAAACACGACGTTTCGGAAACTGGATCTGTTTCCGTCCTCAGGTGAGGGAAAACACCTATTATGTTGGGTCCCTTAGAAATCACTGGTCACCTGAGAACGGAAACAGATCCAGTTTCCGAAACGTCGTGTTTTTCTTAGTTAACTTAAAACCAGGACGATGGATAAAGTCTGAAAACCCAACATCTCTGTAGATCTGAGTTCCTCACCACTAGGATTGTAAATCGTACTACGTCAAGGAGTGTCACGCCGCATAGCCTGGTAGGACTCAGAAATCAACAAACTAAATATTCATATTAGAATTATTGCAAAATGATTTCCATAATATTGTGACTCAAAATCTTGATAGTATCAACAACAAAAATGATTACGACAATACTACTACTACTACTACTACTACTACTACTATTACTACTACTACTACTACAGATAATAATAATAATAATAGCAGTGGACTACAGAAAGAAAGAAGGGGCTGCACCCAGCCTGCCTCAGTGAGGCCTTTGCTGTAGTTCATACAGGCATGCCGTTACACTCGAGACGCAAGCTTTAAATACATATGGTTTTAGAAACATGTTGCTTTATTAGAAATACTGTAAATAATCCTGAACCGTGCTTTTAGACAGCTAAATTTTGTAGTTTGGCTACAAAATTTTAGGACTAATTACATGATAAATTACGGATAAAATATTTGGATTGTATATGATGATGATGATGATGATGA
>NW_019731568.1:1163111-1169077 GCF_002891405.2 Cryptotermes secundus | reverse complement strand
TCTGCAAGCGAAGAGACCGTGAGAACCGGTAAAAGCTTTTACCACATATACACGGTGCCAAATCCCAGAAGACTGTTTTCTTCATAGTCACCGCCGTGAAAGCCTCAAATCTTACACATATAATCTACATTGGAATTATCTTTCCACTAATACAATTTCTCAGCCGACCCACAGATAACTGTATCTACGGATTATTATTTATGAGTCTTATTACATGCATCTCTGAGGGTTTTAATTCGCGTAGTTCAGTAGGTAAGTCGAATATCCAGTGCTGCTCTAACGAAATACATTCCTTACTGCCGTGAGGTCAGAACTAATATGGTTATACGAAACTGTTCCTTAATCTAGAAAATGGACCTGCTTGCATACATCACTTGACAAACATAGATATACCCTTATTCAATTACATTCCTATATCACCATTTGCTGAAATATTTTGGGTGTTATTTTAAATGTGCTTCAGTCGAACCGCCGCTTGGATACATAAATTTAGTCCAGCACGAAAGGTATCCAAACTAACAAGCAATCAAACGTGAAATATACCAAGTTCTTTTGTCTCGGAGAGGAATCCTTTCTAGTCACATCCGACTTATTCATAGCGCTGATTCACTGTGCATCACAGGGCCATGTGTGGTATGACGAAGCTCAACTGCCGGAGTTTCGATCCGATGGATAGATATCTGTTGGTACGGAAACCAAGTTCTCTGTTGTATTTTCTTTCAATTTGGAAACCTGAATTTAATTAATATTAAAAAAAGGTATAATTCTCCCTCTGCTTAACTAATTAAGCACTACGTCATGAAGGCGTATGGGGAGTGGATATATAATCCATATTTTCTTGGCCTCGGCACTAGCTGGAGGTGTCAGCTTCATGCATCGACGGTTCTACCCACCGGCGAAGAGCCCCCGGTACCCATGGGATAGGAGGGCGGGTGGACTCCAGAGCCAGTACGGACGGCAGGGAGAAGTGAAAATTCTTGCCCCCACCAAGACTCGAACTCCTACCCCCTGGTCGTCCAGCCCGTAGCCTGTCGCTATACCGACTACGCTATCCCGGTTCTATATTTAAATATATTATATATAACAATTAAGTCTACACCACAGAAATATCACTGCGTCTCCGTATTAAGACTAATTCGTACAAACTGTTTAGAGAAATAATCGCTACTTATTCCGAGACTAATATGAAAACCGTACACACAAATTATGAGCGAAGTGCAAAAATTTTTAAGGTTAAAATAGCTCCTACATGCAGTAAAGCATAAGATGTTAAAATTTAAGAAGTGGTTGTGTAAGGAACTGCTGGCACATTAACCCCGCCGTACAAGGTCTTCTTTGAAAATTGAATACTTATTCAACTAGGGAAGTTATTTGTAGTTTTGTTTTAGAGTTACAGCCGTTATAAGAACATACCAGTCAACATATTCAGTTTCATCCACTCGACTTCTTCGCACTTGTTTATTTAAATTCCACTTTAATATGAGCCTACCATGCGCTCCTTGAGGATTTCTGACTGAAATGTAGTCCTCACTTCATCCCATGAATGCTACATGCGCTTCTCTACCTCACATTTTTATTTAATCACACTAACAAGAGTACGTGATGCATCCATACTGCTAAGCTTCCTCCATCTTCCTACAAGTCACTTTTCCTACGGCCCAAATATCCGCCTGCAACTCTTCTCGGACATCGTCAGTCTGTGCTGTACGTTATGGTAAGAGGCCCGTATTACAATACGCAGGATACAAGATTGTTGTTCAGACAGTTCGCAGTCAAATTTAGTTGTTCCAATCTCTCAGCATTTATCTGAGTCCTTTGCGGTTATAATTCCCTTACTAGGGAAGGACCTGATCACGACAGATCCTTCCTTCAAAACACGGCCCGGAAACTGGCTTTCCCCACTGAGATTCTTCGTGGTGTTCCCCAGTCCTTCCAGACGAATGCCCCATACGTCAAAATAAACTTTTATCGTTTCCTTCACATTAATTATTCTCACGTATCCAATTATTTGCTGCTGAATATTTCTTTAAGTAAACAAAAATAAATGAATCACATGGAACAAAAGGAATAGGTTTCTAGAGTTGGATGTAAATCCTTCATCATCCTTGGATAGCTAACCATTGGATACACTTCAACATTAGCTTTCCACTGACTCACAAATTACCTCTTTCAGTTAAGCTTTCCATCACAAATTCTGTACAATCTCTCTCATGTGTGCTACATGCGCCATTGTACTACAATTTTAACGATTTGATCACTCAACTGAATGTGAACTAGAAGTACGCGAATAAGCCTACGTTCTGAGATTCGTCGGTCTGTTCTTATTATAGAACGAGGAATAAATTTCCTTCCTTAGCTAAAGTACAGTTTTTCAAAAGTTTTCGTAAGATGCAGGTTTACCTACATAAGAGACACTTGTCATGAGGTTCCTGTATCTAGATGATGTAGGCTGTACTGTCCACAGTTTGGAGATACTCAGTGATTGCAATCATAATTTCTTTTTTCACAGAGCTACGGCAGAAGCCTGAAATCTTGAGTAACTTCAAGTTAGTTAAGGCTCCTGTAATAAACTCAGTTACTCGCCGAGCGTTACAATGTAGATGAAGAAGCTCATCGGTCGACATTATTTTGTAAGGTCAAGAGTTTTCTCTTCTTCAAATCGTCCAGACCGCCCCTTGGGCCCACCCGACCTCATATCCAGTAGGTACCGAGGACAATTAACCCGGGGGTAAAGCGGCAGGGGCTTGAAGCTGACCACTCACCTCCAGCCAGTGCCGAGGTCAAGAAAATGTGGGTCTACATATCCACACCCCCATATGCTTTCATGTCCTAGTGCTTAATAAGTTGTGCAAAGGGAGAAATTTACATTCTTTCGCCTAGAGTGAAGAAAGCGGCAAAGGTTTTATGTTTTAGAAAAGTTTCAGTCATAAATATTAGAAATAAAATTCGCCCTAAACCCGTACAATATGTTCCCTCCTTCTGGTCCTAGAATAGTTACTGTTTTGAGGAAGTACTAGTCTCCTAAAGTGAATATTCCTTCAACACCCGCAAAAGAGTTGTATGTTATTCCCCTTTTCGATCCTGCGCACTTGCTTACGCTATCTGCCTCCTGTCCTAGAGCAGTTGTTCTTTTCAGAGCCTACGGTTTCAATTTGTCAGCATAAGCCCAAATCACCGCTCTCGATCTCTGGATCTGATTGGCTACTCCTACCCTTCGCGGTCTGTTTATTCACCTATTTCTACATAGCCAGCAATTCTCCCGACTTTTCCAGTTCTATTCTGAAGATGCGCACTGTATATACCACGTACCAGATTACGCCATGTCAAAACGAACGTCACGTCTCCTAGGTAAGGCGACAAGAAATGAATGGGTTCCGGATTAGACGGAGCTGTTGATTGGATAATTCGTTTACAGTCACTCTGAAATAGCGTCTTCCAGAGGAAGCAACCGGGCTACTCTGTCGTCTTATGGTTCTTAGCTGAGCTGGTTTCTTCTGTTCTCAAATCTACTCTATTCGCCTCTGATCTGATCTCCGCTCCTACCTGGTCTGGTGTCTTATATTCTACCGTCGAAAGGACTATAAGACACCTTCTTCAAGGGTTCCGTTTCACGTGTTCTATGCACCAGTCGCTGGTGTGTTCATTGTCGCGGGAACTACGCTAGTTCTGGATTTTCACTTGCGTGGTAACGTCCGTTATGTATAGGTTGTCGCGTGAACCTGTTTCATTGTCACCCCGACAACGATACACAACCGTGGATACCGCGGCGTTGCCTAATAATGGACGCCCGCTCTGACACAGATATTCGGGTTTTTAGGCAGCACGCCACAAAAAGAATGTAACGTATTTTGAAATATGTCCCGAAATGGTATTGAAGTTCACATTCCGTAAAATAAAATAAGCTTGTAAAATGAAAACAGTATTAAGTGTTCTCTCTTTTGTTAAACGTCCAATGTGTAATTCACTTCCTGTTCTGTATTGATATGTTCGTGAATCGCTTCTTTTAAGTCTGCATGTCTCTAACAGAATAAATTTATTTGTATCGTTTTGTTCTCCGAAAAATGGAGGCCCGCCCCTTCTCTCTCTCTCTAACTGGCGGATTATTACACAGAAATGTGTGTGCTTTCTGCTAAGCAGCAACCAAATATTTGAACACTATTTAGACTGGCATCGCATTTTAAGTGTAAAAGAGAGGAATTTGAAAGACTGATTATAAGTCACAGCAGAGTCTGCAAAACGTAGTATATAGAACTACTTTATGTATTCAGATGGCCGTGGAAACTGTTCAGCCCCGGAACTAATGTAACCCGGCAGACTACACAGTTCGGAGGGGCGAACAGGGATCAACGCTCCCGTAGGTCTGCGCGTGACTCGTGGGTGGGGAGCAGGCCTTTGAAGGGGTGCCAATTCCAACTACAGTTCAGTCCAGTTCCAATATATTATGCTACAGGAAAATATATGCAATGTATTTCTAAGATAAAAGGAAATAATTTATTTTAAAATTCTTAAGAATTATTTCTTAACTAAAGAAGTTTGGAAGGATGCATATTCCATAGCAGTAATTATATAATTTCAAATACAATCTTTACTAAGTCACATACATTGTAACGAGATCAGTCAGTAGTAGTCAGTCTTCAGTTTGGCTTCGACTATAGCAGAAGCAGTAATTGTAATACTAAATTTGTGAATAATTGTACGAGTGTGTGTACAAATAAGCGTACAATAAAAGAACATTTTCGATCAGAAGATCCAAGCAATTTATTCTTGTCGAGGCACACAGCCGACACGTTACAAAATTATTGGCCTGAAAGTCCNGAACCTGTTTCATTGTCACCCCGACAACGATACAGAACCGTGGATACCACGGCGTTGCCTAATAATGGACGCCCGCTCTGACACAGATATTCTGGTTTTTAGGCGGTACGCCACAAAAAGAATGTAACGTATTTTGAAATATGTCCCGAAATGGTATTGAAGTTCACATTCCGTAAAATAAAATAAGCTTGTAAAATGAAGACAATATTAAGTGTTCTCTCTTTTGTTAAACGTCCAATGTGTAATTCACTTCCTGTACTGTATTGATATGTTCGTGAATCGCTTCTTTTAAGTCTGCCTGTCTCTAACAGAATAAATTTATTTGTATCGTTTTGTTCTCCGAAAAATGGAGGCCCGCAGCTTCTCTCTCTCTCTAACTGGCGGATTATTACACAGAAATGTGTGTGCTTTCTGCTAAGCAGCAACCAAATATTTGAACACTATTTAGACTGGCTTCGCATTTTAAGTGTAAAAGAGAGGAATTTGAAAGACTGATTATAAGTCACAGCAGAGTCTGCAAAACGTAGTATATAGAACTACTTTATGTATTCAGATGGCCGTGGAAACTGTTCAGCCCCGGAACTAATGTAACCCGGCAGACTACACAGTTCGGAGGGGCGAACAGGGATCAACGCTCCCGTAGGTCTGCGCGTGACTCGTGGGTGGGGAGCAGGCCTTTGAAGGGGTGCCAATTCCAACTACAGTTCAGTCCAGTTCCAATATATTATGCTACAGGAAAATATATGCAATGTATTTCTAAGATAAAAGGAAATAATTTATTTTAAAATTNGCGACCTGCAGGCAGAACCGGCTGAATGGGGCGCGTGCTGTGTGGATATGAGGTTATCACAGCGGCGACAACGAAACGTAGTGCCATGTCCGTCCGTCCATCCAACTATCTATGGCTGTATAGACCCTTGTTGGGCCTTGGCTACTTTTTCAGTTTGTTGATCCTGTACACAGTTGGTAGGACTCCTTGGACAGGTGATCAGTCTGTCACAAGTCTTTACTTACACACAGAACAAAGGCCGCGCCATAGCTCAAGCAGTTAGGCGCTGGTTTCCCACCGCGGCGGCCTGGGTTCGATCCAGGGTCTGGTCAAGTGAGATTTGTGGTGGACAAAGTGGCGCTGGGGCAGGTTTTCTCCTAGT
>NW_019731568.1:1161117-1163043 GCF_002891405.2 Cryptotermes secundus | reverse complement strand
CACAATCACCCTCACATATCATCTGGCGCTGGTACAATAGGCCAGAAGTGGTCACAGTACAAGGGACATAGTCCCACCCCACTAGCAATAGAAAAATAATAATGCAAAGAGATCACAGAATAAACGCATATAATACAGACATCCATGTCTTGAATGGGTTTCGAAACCACGATCCCAGCGTTCGAGCGAGCGAAGACAATTCACGCCTTAGACCGCGTAGCCACTGTGATTGGTCAGTTATCTTATTACAGACACTAATCTTGTTACAAAGTACTTCTCTTCATACTGCATAAAGCCATGTGCAGGTTTCCTTCTATTTGAGCCAATATATATACATATATATATATATAATATTGTGTAAATGCTGAAGGTTCCTGGCAATGGTGTTTAACAATCGGAATTATTGAGTTTTGGACTTTGTCCATCGTCCGGTATTCTAAAGAACACAATATTACGGAAAATGGCCGTATTTTTGACCTCAGGTAAGGAGGTTGGAAACATCTGCTCGGTTGAGTACGTTAGAGAAGACCAAACAATATCACCGTCAAATATATATATATATATGGCTCTACAACACTTTTGTTGGGACTTGACCGCTTTTTTCAATTTCGTAATCTATACACAGTCAGTAGGACTCTTTGGACGGGAATCAGCCCTTTGCAAGATGGCTACCTACACACAGGACAGCACAAACACAGAATAAACGCACACAGACATTCATGCCTCAGGTGGGATTCGATCTCATTATCCCAGTGTTTGAGTGGGCGAAGACAATTCGTGCCATACACCGAGCTGCCGCTATGACCGGCCCTCAGTATAACTACAGCTGCACGTGTAGAAACACCTTCGATAAATAGTTAAGTGCGTAAATATCGGAAAGGTAATGCATAATCGGATTGGCACACTTGTATGCTCTCCGAGAGTGCTGAATATTTTTATATGAAACAAATTACTCGTATTTGGAGTTAACACCGATGGTTGTTTGTCACAGTTAATGCTTATTCGCATTAGTCGAAAATAACCTTCTACGTCACATGGAGTTCAAATCTAAAATAATGGAAACATGCTAGACATGATGACGAAGTTTCTGTTATGTTACTGTGACATTACTAACATTATCATAGCTTCACGGGATCAGGAACATTAGAATGCGTGAGTCGGTTATGGGGTTCTTGCGCCATTCCGTGTAACTAACACAGACACCCCTGGAAGGTTCTGGAGAGGATTCAGACCCCCTGCAGCTTATATTTAGTTGCCGACCAGACTGACTGCGAGCTACGTGCCCGGGCCTCATGACACTGCACTCGTAAATGTGTCATGACGTCTCGGGAACTAACATAAAATCTCCGTGTAAGTTCACAGTTTGAAAAGGGAGAACGGAAATATGAAATTTTATAATCCGGAAATGGATTCGAACAACTATAATTTCAGATATATATCTTACAAGTTCGACTTTTTAATCGTCATGCTTTCAAGGACAACGCCCTGTACTCTGCTTCGTGTTCTTGAACATTTCCTGCGGCAAAACTTTACAGCCGTAATGCGGACTCTCAGGCTGTAACTAACAGTTACTCATCTGATCAATGAATTCGCCGTTTCAATGGAATCCCTCATTCCAAACTCCCACCATTTGGTTATATTAAAGTTTAATATAAGTAGGTTTGAGTATTTATAAATTTTATTACTTTAAGATCTATTTTAATGTCACCTTCATCGTATGTCGCCTCGTAACTTCCCTTTGAACTTAACAATCTGAATCGTATATATGCAAGATTTCATATTATCAAGGCGGTGACTATGAAGAATGTCGTTTTCTTGGATGCGGCGTTACGTATATCATGTACGAGCCGACGTTTCGAAGGAATATAGCGCCTCCATCTTCAGGGCAGAAGAATCCGTGAGCGAAGGACCAGCGTGAGCAGGTGG